>NC_083342.1:123644484-123877470 GCF_019175385.1 Lycium barbarum
TTCAGACTTATTTATTTTGAACTATAAGTTTCAAAAGTTATGTTTCTTTTTCAAATGTCACGCTCAGTCATATCAGTTCCTATAAATTGAAACGGAGAGAGTATAAGATATTCACTCCTTGTTGATCATTTCTAAAAAAGTCCCACAATTATATTTTCCAGGCAACTTTGGCTATGGTGAGTACTTGCCTCTTACTATGTTAATTATGCTTGCAAAAAACAATAATATGGGTTTTTAATGGTAATCTTTATTTGTTTAATGGATCAGTTATTTATTTCATGAATTATCAGACAGGGAGTGTGGAGGAGTCAAAGAAGTTGCAGCTCTACTCATATTGGCGGAGCTCATGTGCATTTCGTGTCAGAATAGCTCTCAATTTGAAAGGTAAAACTCTTTTCTTTTGATTACTTGAAAAGAAATAGGAGTATTGTTTATTAACCCTTTTTGTTTTTCTTTGTTAGGATTGGAATATGAGTATAAAGCTGTTAACTTGCTCAAAGGAGAACAAACGGACCCTGGTTAGTTTCTCCCTTTTTCCTTTTTGGGTGTTTAAGCTTTTTGAACAGTTGAAAGATTGTTGTTTTAGGCAGTTACAAGGAGCTGTTGGTGATAAATAATTAGGACCAACAGTTATCTATTAGTTGTTAAGTAACTGTTGTTGATGAATATGAAAGATAGTATTAGTGATTGGAAAATTAGAAATTTAGTGTAAGAATTAGTGGACTGAATGTGTAAAGTTTATTGGGTTGATTCCTCAAATGATCACTCAACTAGTTGAGTTGTTATCTCAGAAAGTCACCTTTCATCTTGATTCCAATTTCCTTCAACAAAGAAAGTGACTTTCTGAGATAATAACGGAGTATTATCATCTGACTGAGAAATCAACTCTAAGTTTATTGGACAATAGAGAATGTGTGGTATTTGTTAGTTAGAATGTTATTTGGAGCTGCTGATTGTAATTAGTTAGGATTAAAGATGAGAAATTGGGTTTAGGGCCGTTAAACAAATCATTGTAGAATTCTTCTGAACTTTTTTCCTTCTATGCTGAATCCCCTTGGATATGTGCCGACTTTGGTTGATGGAGATGCAGTAATTGCCGACTCTTTTGCTATCATAATGGTACGTTTTTCTTGTGCTCTGCCATTTGAGTGTGTAATTGTTTATCATTACTACGTTGTTGGTGATGAGAAGATTTACTGGGCAGTATCTGGAAGAGAAGTATCCCCAGCGAGCATTGTTGCCTCAGGATCTTCAGAAAAGAGCAATCAACTATCAAGTACAAAAGAAAAGTGGATAGTGGTATTTTTTTGCCATCAAGAGCTAAAGTTCTTTAGTACTGATTGAACAAAACGGAACTAAAGTTTTTAGTACCTTGTTCTGGAGGCTGATTATTTAAACTGCTGGACTGAAATACTGAACTTTAGCGATTTCATGCAGTGGAATGAAAATGATTTGGTTATCACCTGCAAGCTCTGCTGAAACACTTTCCTCCAATACTGCTTTTAAAACCAATACTGCTTACTTGAAAATAAAAAGAACTTAAGATACCCTGATCGATACTTATATAAGAAAAACAGATTGTACAATGTTGAATGATTTAGCACATCATTCAATTCGACTTGTTTTCAATCTAGTTCCTGTTGAGGAATTCAAAGAACCGTGTGCATCTTAAATATTATCTACTGATGACTTAGATATACTGCTGCTTGTTGTATAGATTTAGTATTTGATTGTTTCAGCACTTAGATGTGCCTCGAGTGACTAAAGTTACAGGGTCTCCTCTTCTCACCTGTATGTGAGCTTAACTTTTTAGTATTTCCAACTTCATCTTTTATTGGGTCCATGAGCAAAGCAGGATAATCCACTTAAGCAGATAAAAATACCAAGTAGCTAGCGAAAACTTTGGGACTCTGCTATCATCTATCTCGGAATATGGCCTTCTTTGCTACCACTTCCACTACTGCACTGATACCTCACTTGAAATAAACTGCAGGAAAGTGAATACCTATAGCTCTTTCTGAACCTTTATCCTGTGTCCTGTGTCTTTCTCTTTGCCTCTTTCTTCTTTCTGAAATATTCTTTTGCTCAAGTTCTTGGAATTGGAATTCATTCAGCAAATCTGCCATGTTTTCCATTTCTGCAGGCAGCAAACATTGTTGCGGCAAACATTCAGCCTCTACAGAATCTTGCCGTACTTGTGAGCTTAAAATACTATTCTGTTTGCTAGTCATATGAGGTCATTTTCAAGTGTATACAGATTCATATGATTTACTCTCTCTCTCTTTTTTTTTTTTTTTTTGGCCTTCTCATTCACAGAATTACATCCAAGAAAAAGTTGGCCCTAATGAGACAACCCCTTGGCTTCAAACTCATATAAGAAAAGGCTTTGAAGGTAATATTATGCTTAGTGCCTTTGCAGACGTAGCATGAATGGATGCTAACTTATCTGTCCCATAAAATTTGTTTTTGATACGTATTTTGGTCCCAGTTGGTCTAGAGTTTTTCTTAACAGAGATTTGCTTTTCGCAGCACTTGAAAAGCTACTAAAAGATTATGCTGGGAAGTATGCAACAGGAGATGAAATTTATGTGGTTTGTTGCTTTCCAGTTCATATATTGCTGCCTACATATGCACCGGGAGCAGATAATGCTAACGAATGTCTTGATATCTTTCATACATGCATTGATCTTAGAAATACACCATGCACTTCTAAGTCTTTTACCCCATATGTCTCATATGCTTTCTTTTTTCCTTGATAACTAAAGGGAAATTTTATTGACAATATTCAGGGAAATGCTGTTAGCAATATCCAGTAAAATCTCTACCCTTTCTATCTCCCAGTCATTAAAATTCCTTCTAAATTAAAATGTTCATGAGCTTCCATCCCAAGAATCAGCTATTGCACCATTTTTGTCAAGTACAACAACAACAACAACAACCCAGTGAAATCCCACATAGTAGGGTCTGGGGAGGGTAGAGTGTACGCAGACCTGACTCCTACCAAGGTAGGACGGCTGTCAAGTACAATGCTCTATAAATCAGGAACTGTGACAGCTAAAGATTTGTCATTTGTTAGGTCCTCATATGCTTTCTTAATTTGGTCAAATAATGTAAAGAGCATTCAATTATGACATAATAAGTAAGCTCACCAAAACTTGACTAAAAAACTTGCAAGTATGCCTGCATGATAAAATAGTGATGACTTTAATGGTAGAATAGCAAATCCCGATTCAGTTCACTCAGTATTTCCTCTAACAGACTGAAAAGATGGACCACTTTTATGCCATATCGAATCCAATTCAGATGCTTAACTTGTTTTGCAACTTGCAGGCCGACTTGTTTCTGGCACCTCAGATCTATGCCGCAGTCAAGCGTATTGAAATTGACATGTACACACTAGGATGTCTATGCCTTTATAGACATCCTAGTGTGTGCATGAGAGTCATTTTCGTTTCTACTCACTTTTTGGTACTAAAAGAACATGGTACAATCAAGAATTTGTAATCCTAAAGAAGGGAAAATAACGTCTTTCTTGATTTATGTAGAATCTTATTCAGTGTCTTGCAAGCCTCAGTTAATTAGTACCTGATCTTGTGAATTGTTTCTTAGTGGCTTGCATAATGAGCATCTACAATATACTTATGTTTTCTCACATCTTGGAGTAGAGACAAGGCAGTGCACTGCTAGCTTCTTTATCAGATAAGGGGGACTAATTTCTGCTTCATTTCATTTGTCTCCTGATAGCTGCAATCGATTGTTCCCGTATAGTTTACCTTACTGTGATTAGCGTCTTGCCAATCCATTGCTTTGTAACTTTTCTTTTGGTCTATTTCTTCTTTTAATCAATTGTCGCTTTCAAGAAGTAAATTCTCCTCTCAAAAAGCTGGATGGTATATCCACTTCACTTGATTTGCCTTAGTCAATGGTGGAACTTTCATATTTCTTAGGTGAAGTTATACGTATACATTACTTCTCTTTAACTTATGTATTCTTCTTAAAAGTTGTCGATGCAATGTGCAGAATCAGTTCCCTACTTTGTTGAGGGTATATGAGGCTTACCAAGAGCTGCCTGCTTTCCAGGATGCTATGCCAGAAAAGCAGCCTGATGCCACCGGCTGAGGCAAGAATCCGAGTTTGTTAATTGCTTTGGAGATGAAGAATGTTTGCTTTGGTCATTTGTTATTTTGCCTTAAATAATCATACTTGTGCACCAACAACCACTGATATATCACATTTAACTAATTAGTATTTTAATGAGCAGGCCATCTATCACCTTGAAAGTTCCCTTCGAACCATTGACTCAACTGCTGGACTTGCATTTTAACAGAATGCTTGAAAAGGATGAGGATGGCGTTTGGTTCTTTCATGTCAGATCAGGAAAAGTGGTTTGCACACTTGCATGCATGGCACCTATGCTTCTAGTTATGAATAAAAGTACATATAGCTATGTATCACTTCGCTTATGGCGAAGTCATGATAATACTGAAGTTCAAATAGTGAAAATGGTATTTCACGTATGTTAAGGGGCCTTGGATGAACATTGTTTGGTCTATGTTGTAATTTGTGAGCTATAACAAGTTCCTTGCATGTTGAAAAAGAGAGTGTTTTTGTTTGAACTTTGTCCAAACAAATACTACTCGTGCATGTACTTTTGTAGCTTGTTGCCGTGTTGGGAAGTATCGGAGGAAAAAAAAAATTCTACATGAAACAGAGATTTTGCATCATGCATGTACCATCATGGAAGAGAGATGATTTTAGACATGAACAATAAGCAACTTCTAAAGTTGAGTTGTCTCTGGTGAAAGAGTAGAGAGTATAGGCGCAGTCTACTTCCTCGTGCAAATGCTCTAGCCTTAAACATCCCCCTACTACAATTACACGAATTGTTATTGTTACAACATACAGGCCTGTGCTATGTTTGAGTTGCTTCCCTGTCTCCTATTTCCCACACCTCATACTACGTATATGCAAAAAAAAATATAGGTTGATTGTTTAGAAAATATAGATAATTTAGCGTTTATATGTATCTGCATTTTAAGATTTCACACCGGGTGCAGTTTTTATCTAATGCTAACCATTTGTTTATAATCAGATGGTAATTTGGTCACTTTATTTTATAACTACCTATGTGGATACTAAAAGTGTTTTCCCAAAAAAATTATTTATATTACGTCTCTTTGTTAACTTTGATCTGACTTAGTACTTCCAAAAACGAGACCTTAGGAACATAAACGAGAATGGAAAAAGGAAGAGCAGGAAACAGTTGCTAGATAAATTTATAGAAGATTGAAAGACTAATTCATGTGCAGAACAAAAAATGAATCTCAATAAAAGGCAAATTCAGCATTAACCATTTATGCCTGAACTCTTAAGTTACATGCCAAGCTTCTCAGCATTTCCCTTTTATGTTACATGCCAAGCTTCTACCCCGAGATTACTTCAACTTCTTGCATTTGACATTTCTTTTCGGTCTCATATTTGCGGCAGTAATAAGTTTATATTGAGAGTGAGGCATCTCGCGTAACTTACCAAAACCATTCATGATAAAAGTCCCACACTTCTGACCTGCTCAAGAGAATAACGAATAACAGAACATTAGCAAGGAAGTTCACATGCACTAATAAGTTGGAACAGGGAAATGGGCGTAGCAGCCTACCAATATGCCAAGAACTGAAATGGTTCATACTTCCCACCAATTCATTCAACATCTGTTTGAACTGTCTTAATCGTGGTGGAGGTTTTTGCATGAACCTGAAATTTTAGCACCATTGAACCTGTCTAAGATTCCTAGTAACATAGAATTTCAGGGGTATATAACATGCAGGGGTGTACATTGGCACAAGTAATAGACTCGCCTTTGAGCAAGTTTGAAGCAATAGTTAATACCTGTTTTAGATGCCTAACCAAAGCATACCAGTACATTAGCACAGGTAAAAGGGCCAAATCCATCTATTTCTCTCAGTTGCTCAGCCATTTTATCATAGTTGGACAAGCTTGGGTTGCTACAAGCTTCTTCAAGTTTTTTGAGCTGAATCCTGCCTTCAACTATGCCCTTAGCAAGCTTTATAATGCGCCCAGCTCTATAGCCAAGACCGCAAAGCTTTGCTAGAAAACTCTCATCAAGGCCTGCCAATTCTTTCAGGCTAGGGAAATTCCCAAGCTTATTGAAGCTCAGCTCTCTATCCTCTGAAGGATCAGAATTGAATGTTTCACTTGTACTAACTTCACAAACCTCTGTAGTAGCCTGACAAAGATCCCTTTTTTGTAGAAAAACCTCTTTACCATCTGGAAATGCAGGTTTCACACTTACATCCGATTTCTCTTCATCTATGAAAATTTCTTCGACCTCTGTAAGCCTCTCCAACAAGTTTCTGGAACGTCCATAAGCTCCAGCTCTTTTCCTTGATTCTTTTCCTGCTAGTGTTTTTGGAGTGAAATGCTCAGATTCAGCAGTTACGCCCTTGAACTGATTTCAGTTATCTGCAACAGGAAAGCATGCAGCTGACGAGGGACAGTTTAGCTCCAACTGAAACTCACATAATGACTCAGCCATGCTCAACGTCCTTGACCACCTATGCATTGAGATAATCAGAAAAGGCTACCATTTAGGAATATCTCTTTCTATCAATTTTATCTAAACATCAAATCAAGCTGATTTTTTTTTTTTTTAAATCACAAGCTAACAGATTTCAGCATGAGAGTTCATATAAAATTCCAGAACAACCTCAACAAAAAATCTGTCTCTAATCTCCAGTTGCTCATTCCCTCTAGGGTGGAGATGTAGGGCAAGTAAAGTTGAATTATTTTTGTTTTGTTTTGATACATAAGATAATTTGAAGTTAAAGCACTAATCAGTGGTGGACCCACACTATGCCGAGGGTGATCCTCCGAACCCCCTCGGCGGAAAAAAATATTATTTTTACAAGGTTAAAATTATTTTTTATGTATATATAGTAGACGTTGAACCCCCTTAGGCTTCTTCGTACATTTACTTTTTTATATTTTGAACCCCCTCGGCGGAAATCCTGGCTCCGCCACTGGCACTAATACAAGGACTTATTAAATAAGTTAGAACCAAATTGAAGATTATGAGAAAACAAAGGTATAAACTTAGATCCCTGAAGAGTTTTACAGTTTTAATCTACTATGCAGTCACCTAGAAAATTATCCCAACAATTAGACAATTGGTGCAGTCCCTTATTTTCTTCAAATTATTCTGAATCTTGATTTCCTTGCTCAGAAATTCTTAGCAAAGGTTTATACTATATTGTATCTATTAATGTAACTAGTTTAACATTGGTACTCAGTTTAACTACTCACTGGCAATTGCAGAGCAGCATACACTTGACCATGTCCTCAAACAATGTCGGCGATCTAAACACTCTCCCAAATCCACTCTCCTTTGCTTCTTCACAAATATCCTGAACCTCTTTCACTCTTTTGTTCTCTTCCACCGATAATCTCAGCATTCGCCTCACTTGACCCTATATAATAACAGTAAAAGTAAAACCCCAGCCAATAAACCAAACTGTATAGGAAATGCAAAAGATATAATGTTCAAAAACACACCCGAAGTATTACATTTTTTGTGAGTTTCCTACCTAAACTACCGGGCGCTTGCATCTCCTACCTAAACTATCACCAACTATTTATCAAAACACACCTCGAAATTAACGAGTCAGCTGCCATGTGGACAAATATTATGGATAAAACGAGTCAGCTGCCATGTGGACGAAATATTATGGATAAATTAAGACGTCGTGCGCTTTTTAGTGATTGTATTCAAACACTGGGTCTAGTCGGTTTAGACAAATAGTTGTCGATAGCTGGGATAGGAAGCGCAAGCACCTGACAGTTCACATAGGAACTCGCAAAAAAAAAATGATACTTCAGGTGTGATTTTCCCCATTATCTCAATGCAAAACGTACAAATTGAAACAAATAGTTAAAAGGAGTAAAGAGTACCAGCAAAGAGCGTTGGTGTACAACAGAAAGAGAATCGGTACCGAAAACACGTAGAAGGAGTAAATGAGGAGAATCGGAGGGTTGATATATTCGGACGAGAAGAGATTAGATCGTCGTTGTCGGATAGGCGTAACGGACGTTCTAGGGTTTTGGAGAGTGGGTCCCAGTGGTTTGGAGCCATCATGAATAAGCCGTGGCTACATACTGATTTTTCCAGATCGAATGCGCCGTCGCAGTCGAGTGGTAGTTCCACCACTACGCTGCGGTGGCGATCGGTTTCTTGCCGGCGCTGCATTTTACTGGTCAGAGCCCTTGGGGTGACAGAGTAAGAAGTAATAAACCTATAGAGCATTAAGACTCTTTAGTTTTAATAAGTGTTTAGTTTCGCCCTAAACATTTTTTTTGGAATACTTTGTCACTCTGATATCAAAATTGCAGATGCATTATATTATCTCTTAAGATTTAGATGACTGAATTTAAATAAATATTTGAATATTAAAATATTGTATTTTGAGATCTGAATACCAAAACTATAGGGGAAGTGAGATAAAATGAGAGGATTGTAGTAAAAAAATGATGAAATGTATGAGATATTTATAGGTGAAAAATGAGTTAAATTATAATTTTTTAAACTTAAAGGTTAAACATAGTTTTAAGGGGTTGAGGGATCCTTTTTTGGGCCAACAGTTGAATTGTCAATCTTTCCATTGGCAACGGTCACTTGGCCACTTTATTAATTCTTTAGGTCCACTTGCTCATTATTAATTAAAAAAGAAAAACAAAGGAATAGTTAACTAGTTTGAAAAAAAAAATAACTAACTAGTTTTCAAACGTTGAAAAAGGTCACTGTCCACTTCATTAATTCTATGGCACTCAGCTGACCACTGACCACTAATTTTTTTTAAAAAAAAGGAGAACTAATTAGTTTTCATTTAGTAGCAATTAAATATTAACGGATTCGACTCTTTTCCATTTTCATTGTCTCTATTTTCTCCAAGTTCTTACTTGAATAAGAGACACATTACATAAGTTAAAATTAATGGTTAAGTTTTAATTAACTAAAGTAAAATTCTAACTATGGTTTGAATAATTAATAAATATTTCATATATTTGCTTCCAAAATTTTAAGAATCCCACAATTATAGCTACAGCTATATTATTGGGATACAATGTTTTTAAAATACTTAATATTAGTAATAAATGTAATACTTATCTTTTTTTTTTTTAATATGAGGTGGGCCGAGCCAGGCCGGTGCCCCCGATGAGCCATCACCCGGGCTGTTGGTGGGCCAGGCTGGGGGCTGTCCACCTTGTCCGCCCAGTCCCCTAATAAAACTCACCTAACCCAGCCCCTTACACCTCTTAGTGGGCTTGGGCTGGACCGGTGGTGGGTCGGGTTTACCGCGTCGGGTCTGGGCTGGCCCGACCCACTTGACATTCTTACCTATAAAGCATTAAAGCCCCTTTAGTTTTAGTAAGTGTTTAGTTTCGCCCTAATTTTTTTTTTTTTTTTTTTTTTGGAATACTTTTGCACTCTGATACCAAAATTGCAAATGCATTATTATCTCTTAAGATTTAGATGCCTGAATTTAAATACATATCTAAATATTAAAATAATATATTTTGATATTTGAATACCAAAATCATAGGACCGATTATTTTCTCAACACCGGAATATGTAAAAATTGTCTTACAATTAATAAATATAGGGTTTAAATAAAATATTATATTAATATAATATTACATTGATAAAAAAATGATTATATGATAATTGGAGATGCTTATGCCTAATGATGGTGGTTGTGTGTGCTGACTAAGAATTATGTTGGTAATGGTGTTTGGTTTTTATGACGTAACTAGTGGTGATAGTAGCTGATATTAGTGATTAACAATGGTTGTTAATCATGTTGGTTGGTGGTGCTAATTAGTAAATGTGGTGGACGACAGTGATATTTAATGTCGGTGGTGAATGATGACAGTAGTTAGCGATATATAGCGATGCCTAATTGTGGTGATAGTTGTTAGTGATCGATGGTTGTAATGGTGGTTGGTGGTGACGACTAATTATGGTAATTGGTGGTCGTTGGGGTGATGATGGTTGTCATACCCCATTTTTTAACCCCGGAAGTTAAAGTAGATGGCACGACATATTGGAGATTCCTGTTTTTGTTTGTGTCAAAGAGTCGCCACCTAATTATTTATGGTGAATTAGGACACCTAAAGTTTAAAGTTATGTTTAAAGTTAACTCTGCTTAAGGTCTGCAAAAAACTTAAGATTCTAGGTAAGGGTTCAATTAGTCTAAAGGGAAGGTATTAGACACCCTTTAAGACCCATTAACAATGGTTAACCGATCGGACTTAAAATTAATTAGGCTAAATATAAATATAATATTATAGAAAAAAGGAAAGTAGTTTTTGTAAGTATGGCTAAAATTATAGATAGATATGTAAGAATGCTATTTAAAATAGAACTTGTAAAATAATAATAATAATTTGTATAAAAGAGTATTTTTAATGCTATTTTGAAATACGACTTACAAATGTTGTTAAGGTTTTAAGACGAAAGTATAATAGCGTTGTTTAAAATAATACTTGTAGAAAATAGCAATTGCATAAAAGAGTTTAGTTAAGAATAAACTAAAAGAAAGCGGGACATATAATGTTTATATGTGGAGGAAATGACTAAAATTCAAAAGAGTTATTTAATAAAGTTTTAAAAGTTGTTCTAGATAAATATGTATTTCAATGTGTATTTCTGAGTGTTGAAAAAAGAACTAAAGTGAAAAGGTTGTTTTTGTTGAATTAGCTTGCTTTTTATTTCTTAGAATAAGCTAGCATTAGTGTAAGATTTGTGACGTTTTAAACTTCTAAGATAGTAAGAGCGAATGTTGATTCTTTTAGCTTGAAGATATGTAAGCATACCAATTTGAAAAATCAATTACTCCAAGTAAATATTATAGATACTATTAACAATTTAGAAAATAGAGTTGAATGTAATTTTTATGGAATTAACTACCCATAACTAAACTAAAAAACCCTTAATGTGGCTAAGTTTATCTAAATTAACAAACAAAAAATGTTAGCCATACAATACACATTAAATGCATACACAAAAAAAATGGAGTAGATATAATTAATGTAAATGAGCTCAGCCCATTTTTTCTTGGACTGCTGCGGTCTACTGACTGTTGAGACAGATTCGAGAGAAGTTGTGTTGGGCTTTTAGTTTAATAACTGGTATAATATATATTATGTAAATAATTAATATGTAGAAAAATAAATATTCTGCAAAGTGTTGTCTTGTAATTAATTTAACGATTCCAAATCCAAAAATGAAACGATGACTTATCCGTTTAAAATCTGTGATAAAGTAATACTTATAATGTTAAAAAAATAAAAGTAGCGAAAATAATAGCAGTGAAAAAAATAAAGTATTTAGCTCGTCAGTAAATTTAGAAACTCGGGTAAATTAAATAGGAGAGGGACAAAATTGGGTGTCAACAAATGCCCCTCTTCGATCGGAGATGATGTAAGAACCTTCGGGCGAAGAAGTTGACGTAGTAGCCAATTTTGTTTGGACCAACGAATATGAATTTATAAGAAAGTACGATTTAGAAAAATTGATGGCAAATATTATGAGGGCCGAAGGAATTATGGAAAATTTATGGCCAAATCTCAGTTTCGAGTCGCCTACATATCTAGGGCTGCATTAGAATCAGGCCATGTGTAGTTCGAAAGTTTTTGTGGATTGATAATCTTGCGGGGGTTGTAGACCGGTGACGAGAATGTTCAAGAATAGAACATATGCTTATAGCCTCTTAATTATAAACGTGGCGCGCAACACACCTTTAAGTAGGACTCTACTAGGCACGATATAAATTCGTCGAAGATGCCCCAGTGTTGAGTTATGGAGACACTGGGGGTGTAGAAAGGAATATGAGATTGTGAAAAGAGTAGATTTAGTAGAGTTTTAGCGGAGGAATTAAGTTCGAGAGTAGATTCGTGACCCTTGCTTATGAGTTTGATATTCCTCTTCAGCAAATTTGCCCCAGTTCACTGCGTAAGATAAAGTTCCACGTTGTGTTGCGTCTCTGCAGGTTGTACATTCTGCCAAAACTGAAATTCATGTCAAAATTAGTAATAATGTTGAAAGTGCAAAATTATAAAGAGTGTAAAATGATAGTAAATATGAGTGTGGGAATGAAGATGAAGCCTTGTGGCCAATGTTGTCTCTGGTTGTCTGCAGGGACTTGAATGAATGTGTGATGCGTATGCCGAGGATGTGATAAGGTCTCTAGTTGCAGTTGAAGATGATAGTGATAAGGCCTCCGGCTGTCTTCCGGGACTCGGTGATAAATGATATCTGCAAAATTTAAGGTAAATTCGTTAAAGTAGGTAAAGTAGATGATTAAATAAAGAAATGAAGTAAGGAGTGAAGTAAGTGTATAGCCGTTTGGCTTATGCGAGTGAGGCCGTATAGCCATGCGATGTCTCCGGTTGTCTTCGGGGACTTGATGTTGTGCCTCCGGTTGTCTTCGGGGACTTGATATTGTGCCTCCGGTTGTCTTCGGGGATTTGATGTTGTGTCTCCGGTTGTCTTCGGGGACTTGGTGTTGTGTCTCCGGTTGTCTTCGGGGACTTGATGTTGTGTCTCCGATTGTCTTCGGGGACTTGATGCTGTGCCTCCGGTTGTCTTCGGGGACTTGATGCTGTGTCTCCGGTTGTCTTCGGGGACTTGATGCTGTGGCTCCGGTTGTCTTCGGGGACTTGATGCTGTGGCTCCGGCTGTCTTCGGGGACTTGATGTTGTGGCTCCGATTGTCTTCGAGGACTTGATGCTATGGCTCCGGTTGTCTTCGGGGACTTGATGTTGTGCCTCCGGTTGTCTTCGGGGACTTGATGCTGTGCCTCCGGTTGTCTTCGGGGACTTGATGTTGTGCCTCCGGTTGTCTTCGGAGACTTGATGTTGTGCCTCCGGTTGTCTTCGGGGACTTGATGCTGTGCCTCCGGTTGTCTTCGGGGACTTGATGCTGTGTCTCCGGTTGTCTTCGGGGACTTGATGTTGTGTCTCCGGTTGTCTTCGGGGACTTGATGTTGTGTCTCCGGTTGTCTTCGGGGACTTGATGTTGTGCCTCCGGTTGTCTTCGGGGACTTGATGTTGTGCCTCCGGTTGTCTTCGGGGACTTGATGTTGTGTCTCCGGTTGTCTTCGGGGACTTGATGCTGTGTCTCCGGTTGTCTTCGGGGGGACTTGATGTTGTGCCTCCGGTTGTCTTCAGGGACTTGATGTTGTGTCTCCGGTTGTTTTCGGGGACTTGATGTTGTGTCCCCGGTTGTCTTCGGGGACTTGATGCTGTGCCTCCGGTTGTCTTCGGGGACTTGATGCTGTGCCTCTGGTTGTCTTCGGGGACTTGATGTTGTGTCTCCTGTTGTCTTCGGGGACTTGATGTTGTGTCTCCTGCTGTCTTCGGGGACTTGATGCTGTGTCTCCGGTTGTCTTCGGGGACTTGATGATGTGTCTCCGGTTGTCTTCGGGGACTTGATGATATTCCTGTAAAGTTCAAGGTAAATCATTAGAGTTGATGATGTGCAGCCGTCTGGCTTATGCATATGAGGCAGTATAGCCAAGTGATGCCCGGTTGTCTTCGGGACTTGATGATCTGTCTCCGGTTGTCTTCAGAGATTTGATGATGCGTCTCCGGTTGTCTTCGGGGACTTGACAATAATTCCTGCAAAGTTCAGAGTAAAAATGGTTAAAGCGGGTAAAGTGTATGATAAAGTAATTGGTAAAGCATGGAGCAAGGCGGTAGAATAGCCGTTTGGCTTATGATGTTGATGGTATCGTGACAGGCTGAACTAATGATGTGCGATCCTGATTTAATTCGCCTCCAACTTCGTCAGCCTACAAAATAGGTATATAAAGTCATAAAGTTATTGTGATAAAAATAAAATTAAAGATAGAGTTAGAAATAAAGCCATTTGGCTTTTTAGGCGAGGCCATATTGAGCCAGATGATACTTTTCTGCTATGATTGATAGACTTGATTGTTGATCTCGCGGTCTTAAGTTCCTGCACTCAAAGAAAAATTCTTAGTCTGGGAGGGAAAAGTTGATTCGTGTTGACTCGAAGCTTGACGTTGTTGGTGTTCCGTTCGTCTTGTTTGTTTGGATCTTGAGATCTCCGTTCAAGCCTCGGTAGATGAACAGTAGTGAAACAATTGCAAGAAAGTATTTTATTTGAAAGATAGGTATGTAGGTATATGTATAAGGAAACGTGACTATATGTATATAAGTTGTGAAATATATATATATATATATATATATATATATATATATATATATATATATATATATATATATATATATATATATATATGTGTGTATATATATCCAAGGAAAGATATATATGTATGTAATGAAAGATATATGTGTAAATATATGTATGTAAGTTGTAAAATGTTCTGTCAACTTCGGACCGTGACATTTCTAAAGCAATTGGTTTATAATATTTCCTGTTTGGTAGCCTTAATCTTGTTAATGTCCCCGTTCTTTTGTCTATATTTTTTCTCAATAAAAAATATGCCCCAGTTTTGGTTCTGAAGGGTGTACTAAATTTATGTTGCGGTGTGACCGAACCTTATATGGGTTGTCTATGTATCCGCTGAGGAATCAGGTCAGAACGTAGTTCGTAAGGGTGAATGGCCTGAAGTTTTTTTTTTTTCTAATAAAGGGACCGAACCCGATGTGGATTGCCTACGTATCCCACCAAGGGAATCAGGTCGGCGTAGTTCTGCTATATCTATGGTAAAGGGTTTGTTGGATTTTATCTAGGTGTGACGGTTCTGTATATTGATGGTGTACGAATCCCGCCGAGGGAATCAGGCCCATGTGTGGTTTTCTTTGTGTAAGGATTTTTTTGGATTTTCTATTATAGCGCAACCGAACCCTATGTGGGCTGCCTACGTATCTCACCATGAGAATCAGGTCAGAACGTAGTTCGTACGCATGCCAATGGGAAAAATTCTAACATAGTATGACCGAGTCCCTATGTAGGCTGCCTACGTATCCACCGAGGAATCAGGTCAAGCGTAGTTCGTACTACGCAAGATTTTTTGATTTTTTTTGTTCTAAATGCAACCGAACCCTATGTGGACTGCCTACGTATCCCCCATGGGAATCAGGTTAGCGTAGTTCGTATTTTAAAGGAAAGGTTGCAAACTAGGTTGTCTTACCTAATGTCGTCCTTTGATCTCTTCTTGGATTGCTTGCTTTCAGGCTTATGTCATCACCTATCGGCTATTTCAATTCTTTTGAGTGGGATCTTGTCTTGTCCCCTAGTTTCTTTGTTACTCTCTCGGGATGTATGTTGTTTATTTGTTCATTTCATGTCACAATCGTAGAGTTGGCAGATTTGATAATTATAGTAGAAAATAACAATAATAGATGATTAAGGAAAATTAAAAATACATTCATAGTTTCCGCGATTAAGCTCCCAAAAGATGAAGCAAAGCAAACAAACGTTTTGAGCATGATTCAAGCCTTTAAAAATAAAAGTTCACTACATGTTCAGTCTACCAAGACTCCTGGCGAATCAGGGACGGAGTACAAGTCCTGTTCTTCAGAGTCTCTCCTGGTTCTGCACCCTGGATGGTTGGTGTCTCAGTAGTTGTTGCAGCAATCTTCACTGGCACTTGTTTTCGGATCATCCCCACAGGCGCAACGAACGTTGATGACATGCCTCTCTCCATCTTTTCCAATTGGCGCAACGGTCTCCTTCCGATTCTTAACCTTTCGATAATTATCATGTTCACGTTGGCGTTTTCGTGAGTAGGCAAAGGGATGGGGATCCATATCGGGTCGAGCTCCAGTGAGCTGGATCGCTCCTTCCTTAATCAAGGTTTCGATTTTGTTTTTGAGGCCATAGCAATCCTCAGTGGCATGCCCAGGAACTCCAGAATGATATGCACAATGCTTGGAACTATCAAACCATTTTGGAATAGGATTGAGAATTTTCCCTTCAATAGGTTGTACCACGCCTGCCGCTTTCAGTCTTTCAAATAGTTGAGCCAAAGGTTCAGCGAACCGAGTGTAATTACGGGTGTTTTTTACGACAGGGTTTGGACGGGCTTTATGTGTGGTATGTGGTCGATTTTGGTAAGTAGGAACTTGAACAGGCGAGTTTTGATGGTGAGGTGCCCGAGGTTGGTAGTAATTTGCTTGGGTGTTGTAGACAGAGTAAGGGAATAGTGGAACTTGGTAGGGTTCAACGTAATGGTAAGGGTAGAAAAGTTGTTGTGGATGGTCAAGGTATGTAATGGCTTGGTTTAGAGGAGTAATTGTAGGTGGTGGGTTAGTGTTGATGAGTAAAGGAATGTAAGAAGTATGACCTAGTGATTGATTTGGTGGATTGACGGGTGGTGGATTAGGAGTAGCATGGGTAGTGTAGGTGGGTGGTTGATTTTATGGAGAGGTGTAGATGGGCGATGGATTTGGTGGATTTGCGGGGGTGATTGGAGGTAAGTTGTTGTTGATAGGTGCATTATTTTGTGGAGGAAAATGTTCAGGAACTGAAGGTTCAAGTGATAGAAAATGAGGCGGGTTTGACGCGATGTTCATAGGTTCAGGAGGCGGACTTTGGAGTGTAACAGATGAGTTGGTCATGTTTTTAACCCGATTCAGTTCTCTGCGTAGATCCTCAATTTCTTGAGTTAGGCGGGCGATATGTTCATCCCGTTGGATAGTAGTGCTATGTTCAGAATTCTCAGGGGGATCATTTGAAACCGTGATGTTTTCCGGACCAGTTGAAATAGGTGTGGCTGGATCAGACGTAATTTTTGCCTTTCCTTGAACAACCCAGCTGCGTTGAGGTAACGATGATGTCTTTGACCTTGTGATGTAAGGATGGTCGGCCATTGAGCGTCAACACGAATCAACTCTCTTTCTGGAATAAGATAAATAAACATAAAGTATAAATGATGTTAGTCTCGTGAACATATCTAGGTAAAGTCAAGTAAGTCATGTAGAAAATAATTCATCAAATAAAGTCAAACAAATTGTCAAACAAGTATATCAAACAATAACGTGTCCTAACATGCATGTGACCTCTTTGTGCCAGAGGTGGGCCTAACGTTGTTTGAAGGATAAAGTGTGCCATAATATGTCATCCCGTTGCTTTGATTAATTAAACAAGTTCTATTTCTCAAAAAATAAAGTACAAAATAATGTAATATTTATTACATGTTAAATGAATACAACATAAGATGTTTCCTAATCTAAATAAAGTAAATGATATTTCTATGCCTAACTTCTAGCTCCATTTGTGATGCCCTTGATCTTCGTTATTTGTTGTACTTCGATGCAAATGCATACCTGTCATAGAAACGTTAATCATTCCCTCCTTCCTAAAGATTAATTAATTAGAGCAAGTAGTCAATATTTAGGCACAGTTATCCTTCAAATATGCACATAAAGTATGATTGGTGTCACTCGGGGGCGTGAACCCGCTTGGACGTTTTGGGTAAAGTCATCTAATGGGCTTAATACACCAAGGGCATTAAACCTCCTAGGTCATGTA
The DNA here is from genome assembly GCF_019175385.1 of Lycium barbarum. NCBI lineage: Eukaryota > Viridiplantae > Streptophyta > Magnoliopsida > Solanales > Solanaceae > Lycium > Lycium barbarum. Next base: position 123,662,021 of record NC_083342.1, read on the forward strand.
TGCTCTTGATAAAGTGTGTTGGTTTAGCTCTATCCTAGGTTGACTAGGAGTGGGATTACTAGACGCAAGGTTCCCGAGCGGACAACTCGAGTGAGAAGGCTACGCGGTCCCCGTTATTCGAGCACCCCGCGCATACGCCAACTCTCCTAAAAATTGGATTCTACGAAAGAAATTTGCGGGTGCGCAAAACACACCTCGCGTGTACGTGTGATAGTGTGAGTTTCCAGAAGTGGAAGAAATATGAACGGAATGACAATTTATCAAAGCAGTAACACATAAACAGTTTATATCGAACAAACAGTTTATATCAAACAAACAATTAATAGCATGTAAAGACAGTTAAACATGTAAAAATAGTTTAAGCGAATAAAGTTAGCACACAAATCCTAATTAAATACAAGTCCGTTATGGTTAGAACCTAAGTGATTCCCCAGCAGAGTCGCCAAGCTGTCATACCCCATTTTTTAACCCCGGAAGTTAAAGTAGATGACACGACATATTGGAGATTCCTGTTTTTGTTTGTGTCAAAGAGTCGCCACCTAATTATTTATGGTGAATTAGGACACCTAAAGTTTAAAGTTATGTTTAAAGTTAACTCTGCTTAAGGTCTGCAAAACTTAAGATTCTAGGTAAGGGTTCAATTAGTCTAAAGGGAAGGTATTAGGCACCCTTTAAGACCCATTAACAATGGTTAACCGATCGGACTTAAAATTAATTAGGCTAAATGTAAATATAATATTATAGAAAAAGGAAAGTAGTTTTTGTAAGTATGGCTAAAATTATAGATAGATATGTAAGAATGCTATTTAAAATAGAACTTGTAAAATAATAATAATAATTTGTATAAAAGAGTATTTTTAATGCTATTTTGAAATACGACTTACAAATGTTGTTAAGGTTTTAAGACGAAAGTATAATAGCGTTGTTTAAAATAATACTTGTAGAAAATAGCAATTGCATAAAAGAGTTTAGTTAAGAATAAACTAAAAGAAAGCGGGACATGTAATGTTTATATGTGGAGGAAATGACTAAAATTTAAAAGAGTTATTTAATAAAGTTTTAAAAGTTGTTCTAGATAAATATGTATTTCAATGTGTATTTCTGAGTGTTGAAAAAAGAACTAAAGTGAAAAGGTTGTTTTTGTTGAATTAGTTTGCTTTTTATTTCTTAGAATAAGCTAGCATTAGTGTAAGATGTGTGACGTTTTAAACTTCTAAGATAGTAAGAGCGAATGTTGATTCTTTTAGCTTGAAGATATGTAAGCATACCAATTTGAAAAATCAATTACTCCAAGTAAATATTATAGATACTATTAACAATTTAGAAAATATAGTTGAATGTAATTTTTATGGAATTAACTACCCATAACTAAACTAAAAAAACCTTAATGTGGCTAAGTTTATCTAAATTAACAAACAAAAAATGTTAGCCATACAATACACATTAAATGCATACACAAAAAAAATGGAGTAGATATAATTAATGTAAATGAGCTCAGCCCATTTTTTCTTGGACTGCTGCGGTCTGCTGACTGTTGAGACAGATTCGAGAGAAGTTGTGTTGGGCTTTTAGTTTAATAACTGGTATAATATATATTATGTAAATAATTAATATGTAGAAAAATAAATATTCTGCAAAGTGTTGTCTTGTAATTAATTTAACGATTCCAAATCCAAAAATGAAACGATGACTTATCCGTTTAAAATCTGTGATAAAGTAATACTTATAATGTTAAAAAATAAAAGTAGCGAAAATAATAGTAGTGAAAAAAATAAAGTATTTAGCTCGTCAATAAATTTAGAAACTCGGGTAAATTAAATAGGAGAGGGACAAAATTGGGTGTCAACTATGATGATTGTAGGTTGTGGGTGGTGGTAGTTGATAATAGTGGGTGACGGTGATTAGCAGTGAAAATGAATGGAGTGAATGATGAACTGGGTGTTCTTCATAGTAGCTTTTGAATATAAATTTTAACGATATTCACACTATATTATAGAACTTAATCATTCAGATCTATTCAGATCCAGAGTGGTTATACAATTATAACAAAATAAACGCACTAAATGATTAAGATTTGAATAATTAAGATTCGGACCTAAAAGGCAAATAGATTTAGTGACTGAGATCTGAATAATTAAGATTAAGACGTTCATTAAGTGCAAATAAATAAGACCTTAGTAAGTGTTTTAGGTATAAAACTATGAATTTTAATCCGTTGTTGAAGAATTTGTGTGTTACTTATTTTTGACACAATTTGAAATAAGAACACATAGATTAGAAAAAAAATATAATAAAATGTTCTAGGTTATATCAGAAATAACCTCTTTACCTTCAAATAGAGATGGAATACGGTCTGCATGCATCTTACCCTCACTAGATCCTACTTGTGGAATTACACTAACCATGTTTTTGTATATAAAAGAGTGTACTAGAACTGATTCTTAATTTTGGTATTACAATTTCTACAATATAGTTTATATAGTATTATTATTGACCGCATAACGAGTTATATATTGTATTTACTGCATAAAATTCATACATTATAATTCCTTCTATAACTTGTTCGCAAACTAAATGATTTTTCGTTTGTTTTCTCCCCTCCTATTCTTTGACTAGTCCTTTCTTTGTCAACACCAACTGTTGACACCCAATTTTGTCCCTCTTTTATTGCAATTTATTTTTTTGAGCTTTTAATGTTTAATAAACTACATATCTTATTTTTACTATCACTACATCATCATCACCATCACCCAACACCACTATCACCACCATAATTAAAGTATTGTTGCTTAGTAATACCTAGTATATCACTACTCACTAATTATGTATTAATCATAAGATATAACCTAGATATATTTTTACTATATTATTACCTTACTTATATTTTATCTATTAATAATAAGATTATCATGTTAAAATACACCTTATTAATGCTAATTGCTAAATTATTATTATTATCTCTTTCTCTTTCTCACACACACAGAATATTTTGTTAATACAAAAAAAACTAAAAGAAATTAATTAGAAAAGGAAAATATCCAACAAATTCGGCTATTTGAAGCCCATTCTAGTGGCCCAACTAATACCCGACTGAGCAGCCCATTTCTCTGTTAAACCCAATATTTCTCAACCCTAACTAGAAATCTAATCAGCTGCATCCCTCATCTATTCCATTTTCAAGCGAAGATCCAGCTTTCCACAGCAATGGCAGACTTTTGTTATCCCATTTTCGTGCAAGTCTCTGTACGGTCAACGAAAGGACCCAACCCAGAAGTGTTTCAATCTGTTTTCTAACCTAATTTCTAGCCGCTTCTTGTCTTCTCCCTCTTTTCCTATTTCTACACAAAATTCATACCTTTATTCAGCCATGGACAGAGTGTTACACCATTTTGGTACAATAATATCCTTTCTCTCATCTTCAGCGATTGGATCAACAAAAGATGCCAAAATACCTTTTTTAAAAATCTGTATTTAAGTTTGATATCCGATCTGTTTTGGTTAAATTAACTATCAACTTTATTGTCAGGGTCACTCGTCGAGCCTATGAAAGCTTAGCTGTGACAATATAAATATTCTTTTCATGTTCTTTTGTTCTATACTTGTTTTAGAATCTGGAGCTTATACTAGTTATGGCTTCAATACGCCCTGTTAGTTATTGTAATATGAGATTATCATTTTAAGTTTGATGTCCTCTTTCACCATCATCTGACTGAGCATATAGTTTAGGGAGTTGTAATGAACTTATAATACTTAACTTTGGCATTTCAAATAGAGATGAAAGTTTATATTTCGAATGACTAGCTTCACTTAACAATCTGTTAGCATGAGGTGGTTTTCTCATGTCTCCTAATCGTCACGACATACAGGACTACCTATATGATTTTCAGTTTGGTTGTTTCATTTCTTATGTCTGCTAAAGATTTTGTGTTTCTTCTAATTCCCCTGTTTTTATTTTCTTTGTTTACATGGTATGTGGAGTCTCTGTTCCATTCTCTACCACGATAATTAGCTTTATTTTATACTTTGTGTATCTTATGTATTTCGACTTATTTTTTATTTGTATTGTTGCTCGCCTTGTGTGACGATTGTATCCACTTTTAATCTAGACAATCAGTTTTTTTTACAAAGATACCATAATAAGTATAGCTATTTTACTTCAACTATGAACTGGGTGATTTCTCAAGTTAGTCTAATATTGTAGTTTATTTTGTATTACTCATTACCCTTTTTTATAATAAAAAGTCGGAATATTACACTAGCTTAATTATTAATTAAGTCATGTCGGTTAACCATTTTAATGGATCTTAAAGGGCGTTTAACATTTTTCCTTTAGGTTAATTGAACTCTTAGCTAGAATATTTTGGTTAACTAGATCTTTAAAACGGAGTTAACTTTAGACAATTATTTTAATCAACTTTAGGTGTCCTAATTTACTCTAAATAATTAAGTGTCCTAATTTACTCTAAATAATTAAGTGTCCTAATTTACTCTAAATAATTAGGTGGCGACATTTTAATTTTAGTTAACTCAGGAATTATCGAAATGTTGTAAATCATTTTGACTTCTGTTAAAATGGGGTATAACACCAACATATTCTTATTTATCATTTTACTTTTTATGCAATTTATATATAAATTATAAAATCTGTCCACGCTTCGCGTGATGGTTAATGACCTCATTGAACCTGTGATTAATCATTTTCCATATTTAAATATTAAAATAACAAAACGGCATATTCTTGTAAAAATTAGAAACAATGCTGAGAATATTCCAATATAAATTAACATTAATTAAAAATAATAAAAGGTAGATTATCCTAAAATAAAAAATATTGGGAATGTTGTAATTTAAAATTTAAAAAGCTAGCATAGTCACTTACTTGGGAAAATGAGCTAAAAGGGTTCTGTGAGAGTGGAATGAAGAATAGAGGATTTCTATTTTTTTTTTCTTTTGTTATAAATATTTAATTAGGGGTTAATTATGAAGATCCTGTGAAGAGATGGGGTTGAATTAAAATATTTATAAACTTAGGATAAAAACTAAAAGGAACTCTATCCCCTTAAGTTTTTTTAATTTACACAAACCCCCCCCCCTCCCCCCCCCCCCTCCCCCCCCCCCCCCAAAAAAAATGTACGTTTTTTTCTTAAAAAAAAACGCAAGCAACTATTGGTTGCTTAAACAACTCCTTGTTGCTTATACAATAACCTTGTATCTCATTAAAACTAGGTAAACAACTAGTAATTGTTTAAATAAATAAAGGTTGCTTATAATAAACAACACGAAGTTGTTTAAGCAACTCATTATTGCTTATACATGAACTCAATTGGAAATTAATTGATTGATCACAAATGAAAATTAACTAATATAAAAATCTTGTTTCTTGTAAAAACTAGTCATTTGATGAGTGATTAAATCCAACTTATTAATTTTATCTTAATTGATCGCAAAATTGATTGACTCAATTAAAAGATCAAAAACTTTTACCAAAACCCAAAAAGTTGCTTACAATAAATAACAAAAAGTTGTTTCGACAACTCCTAGTTGCTTACAACAGAACCCCAATTCTTGTGAAAACTTAGCAAACAATCGATTGTTGGTTGAACAAATAGTAGTTATTTATGTTAAACAACACGAAGTTGTTTATGAAACTGTTGGTTGTTTACATTAGAACTTATCGAACGGGTCATTGGATGTTCAATTGTTATCAAGTGAATACGTTGATGTTCAAATATTCATATAATCAAACAATATTGATTCCATTATCACTAGATTAGTAAATTATTGTTAAACTATTGGTAGAGTCAATCAATTTTGCAATCAATTGTGATATTATTAATAAGTTGAATTTAATCACTCCTTGAATGACTCGTTTGATATTTAATTGTTATCAAGTGAATACGTTGACGTTCAAATATTCATATAATCAAACAACATTGATTCCATTATCACTAGATCAATAAGTTATTGTTAAACTATTAGTAGAGTCAATCAATTTTGCGGTCAATTGTGATATTATTAATAAGTTGGGTTTAACCACTCATTGGATGACTCGTTTGACATTTAATTGTTATCAAGTGAATACGTTGATGTTCAAATATTCATATAATCAAACAACATTCATTCCATTATCACTAGATCAGTAAATTTTTGTTAAACTATTAGTAGAGTCAATCAATTTTGCGACCAATTATGATATTATTAATAAGTTGGGTTTAATAACTCATTGAACGACTCGTTTGATATTTAATTGTTATCAAGTCAATAAGTTGATGTTCTAATATTCATATAATCAAACAACATTGATTCCAATATCACTGGATCAGTAAATTTTTGTTTAAACTATTAGTAGAGTCAATCAATTTTGCGATTAATTATGATATTATTAATAAGTTGGGTTTAATAACTCATTGAACGACTCGTTTGATATTTAATTGTTATCAAGTCAATAAGTTGATGTTCTAATATTCATATAATCAAACAACATTGATTCCATTATCACTGGATCAATAAATTTTTGTTTAAACTATTAGTATAGTGAATTAATTGATGATAAAATTAATAAGTTGGATTTAATCACTCATCAAATGACTAGTTTTTACAAGAAACAAGGTTTTTATATTAGTTAATTTTCATTTGTGATCAATCAATTAATTTCCAATTGAGTTCATGTATAAGCAATAATGAGTTGCTTAAACAACTTCGTGTTGTTTATTATAAGCAACCTTTATTTATTTAAACAACTACTAGTTGTTTACCTAGTTTTAATGAGATACAAGGTTATTGTATAAGCAACAAGGAGTTGTTTAAGCAACCAATAGTTGCTTGCGTATTTTTTAAGAAAAAAACGTACATTTTTTTTTGGTAAAAAGTGCTTTTATTTTTGGGTATTTGTGTAAATTAAAAAAACTTAGAGATTTTTGTGTAAATTAAAAAAATTTAGAGGTTTTTATGTAAATTAAAAAAACTTAGGGGGATAGAGTCCCTTTTACCTAATTTTTAAAATTTGAGTCCTAAATTCTTAAATAAGTAATTCAAAAGTCTGTTGTAATAAAATGCCCCCACTTACTTAGGTATCTCTAATGAATAATACAAAAGACGTCGTTTCAAGTTTTTGACAACTATTTGCTACAAAAGACTAACGTTTCAAGGTAACTATTCGGAACAGCCGAACAAATATATCATTTTTTTTTTAAAATTAATTACAATTAAAGATCAATATAGATACTAGTTTCTGGACACGTACATTGAACGTGTGTCTCATCAATTATATAATACAAATAATATAAATCAATTGACTTGATTGTTCAATGGTCAATGATTAATGAGTTAACATTTTGATGTTATACAACCCGTTTGACTTAGCTTATAATATGTTTTTAGTTTTTTTGAATGTTTGACTGGTCAGCTTATAAGTCATTTTATGCTTAAAATAAGTCCCTAAAAATAAGTTTGGGAGACCCAACTTATTTTTTTGGATTATAAGCTATTTTTTTTAAGTTAAGCCAAACGAGCCCATAATTTGGTGCAACCGTGTAAAAATTGAAAATTAAAAAATTAACTACTGAATAAGCTCATTTTTCCTTAGCAAAATATGTTTTGATGACAATTTTAATATAAGAGAAAGAGTTAAGAAATTCAAAATTCTTTTGCATTGCATGTACGAATTCGATGCATTCCCAATTTCAACCCCTCTATATCAATATTATTATCCAAAATAATCTAGCCAGAATATTTACATAGTATAAATTGTAAAAATATAGACAAAATGATACTGACTTATTTTCCTCATCATTGCTGCCGAAACCGTGAAGAGCTTCGGAAAATCAATCAGAAAGGTCGAAAAAAAAGAAAACCGTTAATATATGTAAGGTTAAGAAAAATATAACATATTTTTAGTGATATCAAGTAGGAAAACAAAGGAAGTGCACCGATGTTCATTGCACATATATACCGCTAAATAATATCAAAATTTTCTATATATATCCAACTGATATGTTAGATCGAAAAATAGTAATTGAAGGTGTACCAAAAGTGCAAGTTCCTAAGAAAGATAAAACATAGTTAATCTTATTTTTAGTCATTTTTTTGCACGGATTGCCCTTCGTTTGGGGTGGTCTTTAAATTTTGCCCTTCATATTTGTGGTTTTTAAATTTTGCCCTTTGCTTGGAAAGATGAGCGAATACATGAAGTTCTAGGTTCGAACCCCACTCAGGCATAAAATAAAAACATAATTTCACAAGGCAGGACTGGGGGAGTGTATGCCGGATCCAGCATACAATCTTTAAGAAAAAGTTAAAGTTATGCCGGATCCGGCATAACTAAAAGTCTGCCACTCAAGGCAAAGTCTACCCCCTCCGGCAGACTTTTAGTTAAACATAACTAAAAGTTTGCCGGAGGGGGCATACAAAATTTAAACTTTGCCTTATAAGGCAAACTTTTTTTTTTTTGGTTGAAAGTCTATTTTATTCCATCCAAAAAACTTGTACAGCACAAAGTTGAAGCTGACCTTCAACTGTACATGGTAAAATTCCTACTCACTAACTTGTATAAGTCAAACTAGGAGCAACTATTACATTAAAAAAATAACAGCCGGTTTCAATCAACAACACTTAGCTAGGGATAGCAATTCATAGCAGCTAGAGCTCTCTGCCATCTGAAGTTGCTTGGATGTGAATATGTTGTGCAATCTCTCTGCAGAGTCTATCAGGAAGAAACTGAGTGTTTTGAAATCTGAGTAGGTTTCTTTCTCTCCAAACTAATGCCACTAGCATACCAAAAATGCAGCAAGTAATGGAGCAGTGGCTTGATTTGTGTCTAGCAATGTGTGAGATCCATTTGATTTCATCTTGCCAGCCCCTTATTTTTCTAGTGTACCCCAGCCATACCAACAATCTGTACCACAACCCTTTTGTGATGGAGCATTCAAAATAAAGATGGGAAAATGTTTCTTAGGTCTGCCCACAGAAGATGCAATCAGGTGGCACTTGAATGCCAAATTTGTGAAGTCTATCAACAGTTGCTAATCTACCTTGTATTGCCATCCAAAGTGTGAATTTGTATCTGAGATGGACATTTGGTTGCAGCATAATACTTTTCCATGTAACTTTGGTATATATGCTTGAAAAAAATACATATATATGCTTCAAGGCAAAGTTTGCCCATAAAGCATAAGTATTCCCCCATCGACATAAGTTTGGTAAATCCTTAACAAGTTTATGCCGATGGGGGCATACTTTTAATGGGCAAATTTTATGCCGGATCCGGCATAACTTTGCTAATTCCTTCACAAGTGTATGCCGATGGGGGCATAGCGAAATTTAAACTTTGCCTTGCGATTTTTTTTTAAAATTTTGACTGTGTGGGGGTTCGAACCTGAAACCCATGGGATTTAGCGAAGGGCAAAATTTAAAAATTTCAAATATGAAGGGCAAAATTTAAAGACCACCCCAAAAGAAGGGCAATTCTGCTAATTGCCCATTTTTAGTCACCTTCAAAATGAACTTTTAAGAAAAATGAACTTAATATCTGCAAAGATAAAACTGAATCTAAGGTAGATAATACTATATATAATTGTTTCAATGGTATTGAAAAAAGTGTTCTAATTAATTTTATAAGACTGGAAAAACTAACAAGATCTAATAACTTCAACATTTCCTTTAAAATATCCCCAAAATAATGAACATATGCTAATACCAAAAGTAGACTCAAGAAATACTAATAGAAGACTAAAAACTTTGCAACCACATCTATGATCTTCTTCATAACACAGCAGAAAACACCATTAATTACATGTGATGCACAGTCATGACATTGGCTAACAACTCCTAGATCCCAAGCTCTTTCTCGTCCCTCATAAGTCACAGTCATTGAGGAGCAAGGAACATATTTTGTTGAACCTATAGAAAAAAAAAGTTAAAATATGTAAATAGCTTTAATTATCAAAGATGTTATACAGATTAAGATTCATTCAAGATATGCGACCGTTTGAATGTCATTCTAGCAAATTCATCTCCTAGGAATTAAAGCATTTGAACACATTTGCTATATTATTTGCTATATTTTTGGTGAAAATGATAAAATAAATTATGCATAAGATTGAACCTGGGAGGACTCAAAATACTACATTTATGCATACCTTCTTCTCCGACAGGAAAACATATTTTTATTCTTCATCCTAAACCCAGAGCCATCCTTGCTTAGACCACCCAAAAACTTGCCTTTTCTTGAACTCTTTGTGTACTCTTTGTCGGCTATAGATAGTGACGGAGCCAGGATTTTCATTCAGGGGTTCAAACATTCTAAAAGGTAAATATACGAAGAAGTCAGGGAGTTCAATATCTATTATATATACATAATAAAATAATTTTAAATTTTAAAATACACTGTAATTTTTCGCACTCCTGGACATAAGCTGGCTCCGCCCCTGACTATAGAAAAGAGGCCCTATGTCCCTACCTCTCGGCAGAAAATCTCCAATGATCTCGATTAGCATATAAGTGTGGCAATAATGAAGAAATAGAGGGATATCGGTTGTTCTCCAATGTCCAAGATGTCAATAACTACGTATAGCCATAACATTTGTTTAAGCATAAGGTGAAACCAAATTTGTATATAACATTATAGAATTGTGGCTCTTCACCTCCTCGTAATTTATGTTCATTGAAAAAACTGTTACAGATATTGTAGCAAACGTCTTTTCATCTTTAGATTAGTTTAACTTGATAAGTAACTGTTCAATATATTAATTTGAAGAAGCATATGATAGCAGCTAATTAATGAGAGATACTCAATTGTTTTATTATAGTGATTACTACTATTATTTATGGACCATACTTTTACTTTTCTGAAACAATTATTAAGATGAATGTGGTATATGCTAAATCATTGAATGTAATTAACTCCTTAAACTTTTCACCTTTTTGAGATTAACGAAGAGAAGAAGCCTACTTCAATATGTGAGATGTTTTTGGAAGTAAATGAAGAGAGCGAATTCCCTTAATCCATTCACTGCATTTTCATGGTCTATAGCATTGAAGTGCTACTGTTTCATTTTTAATTCACTGGTTCACTTTCAATGTAATTGACAAATGATTACCTAAATAAAATATGACTATTTTATTATATATTTAATTAGATTTTAATTTATTATAAGGCAAAATGGTAATCCAACTTTGAAATTGGGAGCTTCCCACTTTTAGTATAATATATGATATATGATGATATATATAATACAATTTAAACCTTCTTTATAAGGTGTAATTTTTTGATTTATGGTACCCTAGCTCCTTCCTTGCTTATTGAGGGGTGATCTAGAGGTAAAAACTGTGGCTGTTGAAATGAAAAATAGCGTGATTATCCCTTATCTGCAAGTTCTGCCTTCTGCACTCTTTAGCAACACAGGGCTGAAGAGTAGGAGGACCACTCAAGATAGCTAGGAAGGGGGAAATTCCAATTCCACCTGCTACCAAAATGAGATGTTCATACCTGAGAGGAGAAACATGATCAAGCCAATCAATTAGTCAATGACTTAATAATTTAAAAAAAAAGGAAATTGTATATTCAACAGATGTCGCTGCAGATTTACATACATCAAGTGGTATGGTGATTCATGGCCATAAGGACCTTCAACAGAAGCTGTTATTTTCCTGTTATGTTGTAAAAGGGGATCCTTCTCAGATTGTTCTTAAGAAAGATTCAAGATGTTTCCCTTTAGTTTTTATCCAATCTCCAAGAACCTTTATGAGAACTGCGACATGATGTTCCTCATCAAGGGGACTAGAGAAGACACTGAAAGGGTGCCACTGCAGCCAGGATAACTCGCGTATTTATAAGAATATCCAGCCAAGGGTGTTGTAATGTAAATCTACAATGTGAGGAAAGAAGTATTATAATCTAGCAAATAACACTACAGTGTTTTGGAAGCTAGCAAATTACTGTCCGCAAAGAGAAGACATTAGTGACAAAATGAAAAATGGGAATGAAATTTGAGACATACAAAAATCTGAAAATTTATGTGGTATTGAAAATTTGATGTCTCCGTCTAACCCAAAGAGTCACTCAATCCACTGCCCGAGTCATGTTAGAGGCCTTTCCCATTGTATATACAAGTAGATAGATAAACCCCAGAGTGGACCAGCTCAAATGTCGTAGAATTGTATACCAGTATACATAGATTATACACAATATACATAATAACCATGAATTATACATATATTATATATTCATCTGGTTATTTTTAATTTAAGCAGTTGAATGAGCAGTATCTATTTCTTTGTCTTTTTGTAGATAAATTTAGTGCACAGGGCTAACGAGGACATAATTTAAATAGCAACTTGAAGAAATGCCATTTTTGAAGATGACCACCTTATTGGTGCAGTCCATGTCAAAGTACAATGAACCTTTACAAATTTTTAGAATAGAATCGTTGGAAGAATAAAAATCGAAGCAAATTAGATACAAGACACTATGACAATGGTAGGGAATTAAAAAATTCACTGATAATAGGCAGCATGTATATGTAGCTACTAACAGTATAGGTAATATTGTTATAGATATATAATGTTAAAGCTGCATTTACGACGATTGAAAATGTACATGATGCTTACTACAGATAACATAAAGCACAGATACATGCTACAAGGATCAGCGATAAACTAGCTGATATGATCCCATTAGAGCAGTAAAAAGTACTCCTTATACGAGCTATCAGATGCTTACTGGCATTGGCGGAGCCAGATTTTTCAGTAAGAGAATTCAAAATATAAAGAAATACACATACGAAGAAACTAAGGGGATCTGACATCCATTGTATATACATAAAAAAATATTTTAACTTCCTTTATAAGGTGTAATTTTTCGATGAATCCTAGCTCCGTCCATTCGTATTGGGGTGATCTAGAGGTCAAAACTGTGGCTGTTGAAATGGAAGATAGCCTGATGGCCTCTCTGCAAGTTCTGCCTTCTACACTCTTTAGCAACACTGGACTGAAGAGTAGGAGGACCACACACAATCACACCTATATCGACACTTCCCCAACTTTTTGCGTGCGATCCAAATATCTCTGCAGAAAATAGAAGTTAAAACACTTTTTCAAGAAAAACACGAGAGATATATAGACCTTGTAAAGTTCAAACGTTGCCTCCAAACATACCTTGGAAATCCGGTCTTTGACCATATCGAATATTATTGACTAATCGAGACTCTCCAAAATTCTTCTGCTCGTTCTGCCGCAGGATATCAACTTTTTTGGAGGCGTCCTCCCCTGGTTCCTCCTTCGATGAGGTTTTCCTTTCCCAAAGATGCCATAAAGCGATCACAAGACCCCCAAATATAAGAATGCTTGCAGCCATACATCCAATCAACAAAAGCCCCTTGTACCACCAGTAATTTACATTAAATGGAATTATGTAGAAAATGTCCAGCAATGCTACAGTGATCACCAACCCTATTGTGGATACCATGACATATAATCCAGACCATACAACATTTCCAGTACCAACCAAACTAGACATTCGACATCCCTTGAAGCCAGGGGAGATTGTGGTGTGCATTGCTTTAGGTGTTTTACCCTCCTCCTGAGGAAAAAAGAAGTACAATAATTAACACATATAAATAGGGTGATGATACATAAACAAAGTGAAAATAGGAAAAACCAATTACCAATGAAGGTTGTGATTCCCGAGTCACGAATGTTTGAATCTCGAGATTCAGTTTATCAGAGAAAAGTGGACAGATTGCCTCCATGTCAACTGTATCCAGAAGTGGAAGCTCACCCGAATTTTTAATCGCCCATACTATTAGTATATTTCTTGGCAGGCAAGGTTTTCTATCATTGATACGGTGGAGGATATCACTCAAGATAGCTAGGAAGGGGGAAATTCCAATTCCACCTGCTACCAAAATGAGATTTTCATACCTGAGAGGAGAAACATCATCAAGCCAATTAATTAGTCAATGACTTAATAACTGGAAAAAAAACTGTATATTCAATACATATCACTGCAGATTTACATACGTTAAGTGGTATGGTGATTCATGGCCATAAGGACCTTCAACAGAAGCTGTTATTTTTCTTTTATGCTGCAAAAGGGGGTCGTTCTCAGATTGTTCTAAAGAACGATTCAAGATGTTTCCCTTCAATTTCTCAGTCCAATCTCCAAGAACCTTTATGAGAATCGCAACATGATGTTTCCCGTCAAAAGGACTAGAAGAGACACTGAAAGGGTGCCACTGCAGCCAGGACAACTGACGTATTTGTAAGAATATCCAGCCAAGGGCGTTGTAATGTAAATCTACAACGTGAGAAATTAGAATCACTAATAAATGAAGTGGTGAGGATATTAAATCAGTTGAGTCAAAGATTTATTCTTACTTGCAGGTTTTGAAATAACGAGTTCAACGGTTCCACAAGGAAAGCATGTGGCTGAAAGTATGTCAACAGTCTTTCGTGACTGGAAGAATCTAAGGAACCGATCAAGCATGAACAGGAAGATCCCAGCACCAGCTATCATGAAGATGAAATCACCAACATGCAAGGCTAGGAACACCACAAACACCACATACAATTGGTGTGTATAAAAGAACAATTCAAAGTTTTTTCTCCTTACTCCAGGAAGCGAAGTTACCCACATCAGTAAACCAGCTGCAAGGCTGATAACTCCTGGAAGATTGGCTACTCCTATGTTTTTCCAATCGATTAGCTACATTATATAACATTGGCAAAGTCTAAGTTTCCCTTCGTTGTTTACTCTCCAATAACACTAATAAAGATGCATTTCATATAGTGAAGGGCCTTTAGTATGTAGTACACAAATAAAAGGAATCTGTATGGGTAAGAGACAAATGAAACTTTCAATTTTAGAACTCACTTCTTCCACAAGTCGCCCTTGCATTGCCCAGCCAATCACAAAGAACAGACCATGAAGAGTAAAAAGAGCCATAGTAAGATGTCCCAGCCAAACATGATATCTAGTGGCATGTTCAAAAGGGATATCTATAGCTCGAAGAAGAACTGAACCCCGTGCAACAGGTAGAAACAAAAATGCTAAGCAGATTAACCCAATAAATCCAAAGCGAAGGCCCGTTAGCTCCAGAAACACAGCACTGAAAAATATTACAACAGCAGATAATGCTGTAGTTAGAAAAAGAAGATCCTGTTCTCAGAGGAGCCTTCAAGTAAACAACAATGAAATGGTTTTAAATATGAGATATGAACTATGTGGCGGTAAATGTATATATCATCTCGTCAGTTCGAAACCTTTTCACATGGTTTCTTTTCAGATTTAACAGCTGCACAATTTACAAATTCGGTTGACAAAGAAGAGAGGATATAATAACTTACAGCAAACGAATTTAAAAAATCCTTCATTTATATTAGTTAACTGTAAACTGAATTGGGTGGAATTACCTAGTGATGCAAAAAGTTAAACTCTACTGAATTCAGTTTGTTTTCATTAGAGCGGGACAGGAATAAACATAAAAAAACTAGGATGTAATTATTACTCGTATTTCAGTAGGTCGAGTCTAAATTCTGGTTGAAGAATAGAACGAAATCATTAAACAGGCTCTGAATCATGTTTAACTCAAGCTTCAGTTAATTGGAATCGCCAACTACTCGAGAACTAAGAGCTACTGGATAAGAAGATAACATAAGAACAAATTATAAAACTGAGCCATATATGTATAATTGAAAGGATTAAGATAACTAGTTGATGATCACTTTTTCAAGCCAGAATAACATGGTCTAAGCTATAAACGGCAATATGCCTAAATCAGCACAGTTAAAAAGTTCAAAGCTCTAAGCTCTTGAACACAGTGAATCTCATTGCCATCGGAAAACAATTACACTTTATCTTCAGTTACACAGAAAAGAAAGTGTGAAATTCAGGTAATATGATCATGGTGACAGAATTACCTTTTTTCTTTCATGCTGTGTACGTGAAACAAAGATAAGAGGTCAACATCCTGTATAGTGTACATAATTATAGCCCAAACTATGTACACTGAGAAGAGTATAACTCCAATCATTTCTGCAGCTGTAACAACACCGAATGGTCCATCCACCAAAACTGGGAATGTCCATAACCTAAAATTTGGACCTTTCGGAGTTCTCTTCCTACAACAATTAACAATTCTAGATAAGTTAATAGTTCCGCTATCTGGCTGATCACTAAAGAAATCAAGCTAGCAGATAGACATACACTTGAGGTTCATCTTCATCAGAGAGAGCGAGACGAATAATTGCAAGAAACGCAATCACGAAAATTGGGAAACTGAATATCAAGAATATGCTGCCTGCAGTCCAAAAGAAAATGAAACTACTTACTAAATTTACTAAGAAACTGGAAACAAAAAAATGATACAGAATCAAAGCAAGAAACTTTAAAAGTAGGGAAAAAACCTGATGTCCCAAAAATAGTTCCTCGGGTGGCTCGAATAATTTTCCCTTGCAGTTGATTAGTGAATTTTGTAGGTGAGAAGAAAATAAAAGTTGCCCATGCAATGAAGATCACCCACATTATTACTTTGAGAATCAACTTTGTTAATGATACCCAAAGTGGTGTCTTATTGAGATGATCAAATTCATCTTCTTTTTTCAAAAGAAGAGGTACTTGATCTGAGACTTCACCCATTTTTAGAATCTTTAAAATTAGCAACAACTTAACTTGCCTATATCAAAGCACCCCTAAAGTAGTTACCAATATATAGACCAAAAGGCTTCAGAAGAAACCAGAGCCATCAACATCCAATCAGGCTATGTTCAGAATTTAATCTGAAATCTGGCAGAAATGAAGCCACAAAAAAATTAGACCACTCAAAAATTAGCTTCCCCTTGGAAAATGTGTACACAGTGATATGTCTATCACATAATGTAATTCACATTGTCGCTCCAATAAACAAGGAAAAGTCAGTTCATTAGTAGAAAAGGGGTAGAGAAATACGAGGTTCTTCTCAAAGTATAAAATACTGAGACGTTACATCAGTATAAACAGTAGTGGTATAACATTTACGCATGGACCATAGTGTTGATAATACTAGGTTTTTGCAGTTCCACCAAACGAGAATGATAGCCACAAATTTTAGAACAAAATGGAAAGGTGACTTTCGTCACGGAGGTGATGATGAGCTTGAAGTATTTGTTTGAGAACTCTGTGCTTTTGCTAGTAAAAATATGGGTGAGTATGCCTGTCAACCGGTTCCGTGTAACCGGTTTTAACCGGTAACCGGACCGGTTAAACCGGAACCGGAACCGGAACCGGTATAACCGGTTAACCGGTTCCGGTTAACCGGATATTAGTTAACCGGTCCGGTTCCAAATTTTTGTTAACCGGAACCGGTTAAACCGGTTTAACCGGAACCGGACCGGTTAAACCGGTTAAACCGGTTAAAAAAAAAAAAAAAAAAAAAAGAAAAGAGCCGTTGGACTTGGGCCTCGGTAATGGACCGTTGGCAACGGTCCATTTGCAAAAATGGCCGTTGCCAAACGGTCATTTTCTTAATTTTTGGCCCCCAAATTTTTTTTTTTAACACTTTAACCCCTCCCCCACCCCTATATAAACCCTTCTTCATTTTCATTTCAATTCACTCTTCTTCATCTTTCTCTCAAATCTCAATCTCTCAATTATAGTTACTTTGCAATAATTAGCCACAAAGTCTTATTATAGTTTGAACTTTCAATTATTAATTTTGCAATTATAATATTGTTGGTGGAGTTGGTGATTTTGCAACAATCCGAAGTAGCTTTGGTGGATTTGCAATTCTAGCCGCCTTCGCTTTGTTGGAAATTATTCCGGCAATTTGGTACCTTCGTTCCAACTCTATCTTTAATTTTTGCAATTTAATTCTAGCAATTTATTTTTCGAAATTTAATTTACGCAATTTAATTCTAGCAATTTATTTTTTGAAATTTAATTTACGCAATTTAATTTGTTGTAATTTATTTTATTGTGATTTAAATTATTTCTATTTAATAATGTCAAAGAGATTAAGACGTGGTGCCGGTAGTAGTAGTCGTACTGTTAGGGGTGCGCTTAATGAGGAAACATTTGTGGAAGAAACACCTAATTTAGGTATTGATGTTGGTGGAAATAATCCACTTTTAGGTCATGAGGCAATGCAACAACATTTTACCGACACTTTTAATGAAGACTTAGATGATGATGATGATGATGAAACACAACCCCCCGAAAATCCTATAGGAGATACAGGTCCTGCACAATCACATACACAAGACAAACCGCCTAGAACTCGTAGGCCAACAGCTAAAGTTTGGAAATTTATGACTAAGGATAGGGAAAATCAATCAGTTACATGTACCCTATGTGGACAAGTATTTAGTTTTAAGCAAGGAACTGGTAAGGATGGTGGAACGGGTACACTAAATGCTCATATGAGAACCAAACATATGGATGTTTGGGGAGAGCAAACGGGTTCAAATGTGGGGGGGATTCAAATGACGATAGACCCACGAACTGGTAGAAATTTTAAGTATGACAAGAAAAAAGAACGCGTAGAAGTAGCTAAAATGGTAGCTTATGATTGTTTACCATTTTCCTTTCCCTCGGGTTTAGGGTTTGTTACTTACATTCAACGTTGTTATAACCCGTTATTTGAGGGTATTCCTAGAAGTACTTGTAGAGCCGATGTTATAGATTTGTTTAAAAAATATAGATTTTATTTGCGTCATGTATTTAATTCTTTAAATTGTAATGTTTGTCTTACCGCTGATTTGGGTCTTAGTATTAACCATTTAGATTTCTTTGCTATTACATGTCATTGGGTTGATGACAACTGGGTTATGCAAAAAAGAATTATAGCTTTTTTATACGACGAAGGAAAAGGTCGTCACGATGGAAAATTTTTAGCCGATTCAATGTCTACTATAATGAGATTTTTTAACATTTATAGAAAAACACTTTGTATTGCTTTAGATAATGCTTCTAATAATACAAAGGCAATTGGTCTTTTAAAAAGAGAAATAAACCCTCCTCTAAGAAATATTTTTCATGTAAGATGTAGTTGTCACATTTTAAATTTAATTGTTAAAGATGGTCTTATGCATTTTGATGATTCTGTTCAAAAAGTTAGAAATGCTGTTGCGTTTCTTTTTTGTAATGCTAATAGGGGAAGAATTAGAGATTTTAAGAATGCTTGTGTGGAAAATAACCTTAGACCTAGGAAAATTCAAGTAGAAATTGAGACTAGGTGGAACTACACTTACATTATGCTACAACAAGCATATGAGTATAGGATTCCCATACAACAAGTTCACAACAAATATAATATTGATAGTGAGGATTGGTTAACTTATAGGCATTGGGAAGATGTTAAAGAATGTATTGAACTCTTAGAAAATTTTTATAATGCAACTCTTGCTTTTTCTAGACAATTCTATCCCACGGTAACCGGAATTTTAGCCTACTTAGCGGAAATAGCTAGAGTTTTACAAGAGTATAAATATAAACCCGATTATCAAGTGGCTATTTTTGAAATGATAATCAAATTTAAGAAGTATTTTTTTCCCATCCCAACTTTATTTATATTGGGTTCTCTTTTAAATCCTTGTTTAAAAGTGTCTTATACTAAAAATTTGGTTAGTCAAATTTATACATTTTTAGAAATTGAAGAGGGAGTTCAACCATCTTTAGCTGAAGCCGATCTCGCTATTGATGATGAGTTTAGAAGAGTTTTTACTCATTATTCTAGTTTGGAAGAACGTGCTACACCAGTTGCTCCACGCCCTACTACTTCTCATAGTAGCAAAAAGGGCTTGTCGGGTTTAAAAGTTTTACATTCACAGCCTCTATCTTCTTCTACTGCAAACTTTGATGAATTTAACTTTTATTTGATGCAGCCAAATGTGGATATCAGCCAACTGGATGAGGTGGACGTCTTAGCATGGTGGAAGAAGTACAAGGCAAGTACATATATATAGTATATATATTAAGTTATACATATATTTAGTATATATATTAAGTTATACATATATATAAGTATATATAGTATATATATTAAGTTATACATATATATAAGTATATATAGTATATATATTAAGTTATACATATATATAAGTATATAGAGTATATAGTACATATATATAAGTACATATAGTATATATATATATATATATATATATATTAAGTTATACATATATATAAGTATATAGTACATATATATAAGTATATGTAAGTTATACATATATATGTGTATGAAAAGCATTATTCTGTATTGCTGACTTGCTGTTAGGCTGTTAGTCAGTAAATATTTAAACTTTAATTATAAAATTGTATAACATATGTAAATATACCTACAATATACAAATAAATACTATAATATATATATATAATACAAAAAAAAAAAAAAAAAAAAATTTAACGAGTCCAAACCGGACCGGTTCCGGTTTGGACCTTCAAACCGGTTAACCGGAACCGGTTAAACCGGAACCGGTTAGGCGGTTCCGGTTTTGGAACCGGAACCGGCCGGTTTCCTAACCGGTTACCGGTCCGGTTCCGGTTGGAACCGGTTGACAGGCATAGGTGAGACGACTAACCTTCACGAAATTGATAAAGCGATTGCATGTAAAAATATAATTTTAGGTGTTGAAAAGAGCATAATACTCCCTCAAGTCTATTTTAGTTGTCATGATTTATTAAAATAATTGGTTCAAAATATTTATCATTTAAAAAAAATTAATTAATTTCTCACCTCTATTCTTACTTTAATAAATGTGAAGAGATATTAATTTGATGAAATTAAGAGAAATATTAAATTGAAAAAGAAAAAAAAGGCAATATAGAGGGAAGCAAAGTCCCTTATTCTTGCCTAAGCTATCCTTTAATTAAGTGCACTATTTATCTTTTTTTTTTATAACATGAATTTTGACAAATAGTATTATATTAATTTTAAATAATATATATTATTTTTACGGAGAAATCATGAATTAACTGTGTCCCAATTTTAACACCTAAATGGCTCCTGCCCCTATTGCATTTCAGTGTCTCATAGGATTTTTGTCAGTTCCAATCAATTTGTTTTTTGAGAAAGGTCGCCTCTTTTTTGCAGGATGGGAATGATTATCTCTGTATGATGGGGCACATCCATGTTGTCAGATGTTGTTAATTTGTCTGGTCATTCTTTGTGGAACATACAAATATAACAAGTAAAATAGAGCATTATTGGGGTCCGTGAGAAAATAAACTGGATCTGGCCTCATTCACTCAACAGTTACGAAATTTCACTTGTCGCTCCAAAGATAAGTTTTTACTTTTTTTAGAAAGCAAAAACTGAAAGTGTAAAGTTGATAAATCTGACATATTATTACAGATACAATCTTTTGATTTTTTGGCGTGTAGGTAATTACTTATTAATGACTTTACTTATCCTTCTTGCTTTCTTTGGTGGAATGAGATTCTTCAAACAACTGGTCCCTACCAAACCCACAATATATTTATATACGATAAAAATTGGATACGACAAATCGGGGAAACAAGGGATCGAAGGAAGAAGAGGTTACAAGAATATGGGTGAAGACTTTCATTCTGAATCGGAGAAACGCTCAAATCGGAGTTGAGCAGGGGTACCGTTTGGTTCGATTTCTTCGCCATTAGATCGGTCGGGGCCGTTAGTCTGAATATCCATGGCTATTGGTCCGATAGAGCCGTTGTGCGTGAGCCACGCGTCGATAGCGTCCTGTCATGGTCAACCACCAACCATGCGTGTGTCATACAGTATTGTCAGCCTAACCCACTCAGAGTGTCCTTCATCTTATTTTTTAATGATTTTTATTGTATAAGGCCCATAGAAGCAACACTATAAATAGAGTTCATCACTCTCCTTTGGGAAGATTGGCTTCCACACATCAAGAACACTTTGTAATAACAATTTATATACAAAATCTCTCTCTCAAACACCAAGATTTCGGTCATATCTGTTGTGTTTATTTCTTGCACTTCTTCGATCTAATAGCACCCATACATTTGTAAATATATAAGTATATAGCAAGTCGCCGATTATCAATCGCTCTCTTCATATCGTATAACATTTATACATTCTTTTCACCAAGTAAATTGAGACTTAATCACATATCTTATACCATTCATAAATTTAATTAATTATCTAAATTCAGAGTAAACAATATTAATTATGAACTACTCACACTTTCAATTTTCATTATCCTCTATCTAAGCATGGGTATGTTCTTCACTCCTTTCTTTTAATTATAACCAACATTCGCGCAATTTCTTTTTCTCGAGTAAAGGGCGCACGTTTAAAAAAATAAAAATATTTGTATGATTTTCAAACCCTTCAATTCCTCGATAAGGACTGATTAATGTACTGCATTGTGTAATAATAAAAATCAAAATAAAGGAAAGGCTTAGATTAACCCCGTACAAAGTTGCCATTTGATGATATGGGACTAATGGTACGACTCTTTGTAGAGGTAAGTTATTTGATTGTACTAACCTGAAACCTCACTCTCGTATTAATTAGCAAAAAAAAAAATGTTGGATAATTTAAATATTTTGAAGAGTTACATATTTTAAAAAGGGAAAAGAGTGAAAGAAGATTCCCTTTTACTTTGAGAAAAGGGCTAAAAATATATTCCATTATAAATTTAAATAAAAAATATCTCTCATGTCATTAAAATTTTCAAATATACCTCTGTCTTAACCGAAATCCCCAACATAATTCGATTTCATTTTTAAACTCGCTCCACTTAAACTCGACTCAACTAAATAAAAACTCATATGAATTACCTGCTCCTGTTCCTAATGGCTCCAGATGTAGTATCGATAACAAGTTGGTAGCATATGAGTTTTTTATATAGTTGGATCGGTTTAAATAGAGCGGATTTAAAAATGAAATTGACTTATGTTGAGATTTCTGTTAAGACATGGGTATATTTGAAATTTTTTATGCGAGAGAGATATTTCTTACCTAAATTTATAATGGAGGATATTTTTAATCTTTTTTTCCAAAATAAAGTTTCCTATTAAAAAATAAGTGAGGACCAGTTATTTCAATTATAAAGTGAAGCATTTCCTTTTATTGCCGACATATCATTAATTTCCTTTTTTTTTTAATCTATATTCTCCAAGAGACAATTAGGTCCAATCCAAGGATAAAGCTGGGATTTCAATCATTTCATGCTCTAATCTTCATTTGGAATGATGCAAATCATGGTTTACAAAAAATATTTTCAATGAAGTCATCTTGTTGGCGTTTGATTGTTATAAAATCTTTTCTATCAAAAGGGAGAAACTGATTTCTCTCACTTATAGTAGGAAGTCATTTTCCTTGATGACTATGTTTAATTTTAAGTTTTATTTTAGTCAACTTTATATGTCGAGAAAATTAGTCAGCTTTATTTTCAAAAATTGAAACCGCAAATGTGAAATTGACATTTACAGCTACCCCGGGATTTTTACGTTGAAATCTATTGCGTATCATCTTCTTATAAATAAATAAAACTGAAAATTTCACGCCAATTTGGGGGAAAATTGAAATTGAATGGTATAAAAGGTGTTTTATTAAAAATCGGCTCGGCCAAACCGGCGGTTTGTCCACGTAGATCTCGAAAAAATACGCAAGTTAAAAAAAACGCGTAAAACGGACATCCGAGCGCAAAGTTATGACTATCTAAAGTTTGACCACTTTACAACTACTTTTTTTTTAGAATTATATTTATACTCAAAATAAAATTATGTCTTGATTAAAAAATAACACGCTTAAATCAAAACCTTAAAAAATAAAGCACTTAAACCTTAAACAAAACTTACTTCGGGTACCTTTTCAACCCCTAAAACGACGATCCGAACGTTTACGTATCCTTAATTTCATGTTATTTGTTCCAACTAATACTTGCATTATTAATTTTTAGTAGACAAAATTCTTCACAAAACTTGCATTATTAATTTTTAGTAGACAAAATTCTTCACAACACTCTCCCATTTGCTCTTAATATTATCATTATTATTATTATTATTATTATTATTATTATTATTTTATTAACTTTTAATCATATTTTTCCATAACGTAATTTTTACACATCAAACATCAAAAATAAATTTCATCAAAATTGAATCTCATTATAACAGAGCACGCTTCATCACACTATACTTTACATTTACTTCTTTTCTGCAATATTAGGTGTGAGACATTATCTAATACTTGGTCCAAAATATTATTTTAGATAGGCAAAAGTTGTTGCTTCTCTGAATTCTTTTTCTTCAAATTGTAAAGTAACCGGATAAAATCGTTAAAACCAATGGCGTAGCTGGTTCCATGACCTGAAAATATCCTACAATTAGTTGCTACGAAACAATTGTTGTAATGATCCCTCTTGGAAGGGTGCAAATAACTACGTATACGGAAAATGATGGCAAATGTGCGGTGGAAATTACCACTACTCCCTCCGAATAAAAAAAAAAGTCCACTTAGCCATTTACACACCCCTTAAAAAAATACTAACTCCTAGATAAAAATAAGTAATTTGACTAAACTATCCCTAATTAAATAGGCATTGAGATTTGATCATACAACACTTAATAGGGGCAAATATGAAAAAACAAGATTAATTCTTTTTTGATTTGCTAAATGAATTTTTTTTAATAAAAAAAAAAGCTTAAGTGAACTTTTTTTTTTATTCGGAGAGAGTATTATTTATTGACGTAAAGCTACTCAAATTAATGTGATGTGAGGAAATTGATTGTGACAATTTTTCTAAAAGATTAAAATAGAGTCACTCATTTCTCAGCCAAAATCAACATCAACAATACAATAGGTCCACTTGTAGGAACATCATTAATCCGTTTGAGGATCTTTTGGTGTATTTTATTTTTCAGTGTCCTTTTCACGTATTGCTAGCTAGAGATAATAGTTCCACTCAGCCAATCGAAAATGAGGAGTTGGAATAGAAAGTTGTAAGAAAGGGTAAATTTTACTATACCTGATTTTTCACCAAATTAAAAAATATAAGACGCGTCTTTCATACATGTAATTATCAATTAACTATAATCGCACGGTATGTATCCTTATTTTAATTTTCAACAACTATATCTAAATTATTTCATTTGGTGTAAACATTGATGTAGGAAAGTATCCACTGAAATCTAGAAAAAAAAATTAAAAATATATATATATATTTTGCTACTCTTGAGTAACTCAAAAGATTGTTTTAATTGTAAAATTTAAAAACACCAATTATGATTGTTTCTACAAGGACCATAGATAAACTAGCTATTTGTATGATCATTTTTCCCATTAGAGCAATAAAAAGTACTCCGTATACGAGCTATCAAATGCTTACGAACATTGGCGGTGCCAAAATTTCCACTAAAATGATTCAAAATATAAAGAAATAATCACACGAAGCCAAGGCACTCCAACATCTACTATATATTATATATATAAAAATAATTTTAACCTTCTTTATAAGGTGTAATTTTTCTATTTCTGGTACCCTAGCTTCGCCCATGCTTACTGGGGTGACCTAGAGGTCAAAACTGTGGCTGTTGAAATGGAAAATAGCCTGATGGCCACTTCTCTGCAAGTTTTGCCTTCTGCACTCTTTAGCAACACTGGACTGGAGAGTAGGAGGACCACACACTAGCACACCAATATCTACATTTCCCCAAATCTTTGCATGTGATGCAAACATCTCTGTAGAAAAAGAAGTTTAAACACACTGCCAAAAAAAAAAAAAGGGGGAGAAGTATATAGACCTTGTAAAGTTCAAATATTGCCTCTGAACATACCTTGTAAATCCGGTCTTTGACCATATCGAATATTATTAACAAATCGACCCTCTCCAAAACTCTTATGTAAAGAGATCTCATTCTTCTGCTGCAGGACGTCAACTTTCTTTGTGGCGTCGTCTGATTCTTCCTTCGATGAGGTTTTCCTGTCCCAAAGATGCCATAAAGCGATAACGAGACCCCCAAATATAAGAACACTCGCAACCATGGATCCAATCAACAAAAGCCCCTTGTACCACCAATAATATACATTGAATGCATTTATGTAGAAAATGTCCACTAATGCTACAGTGATCACCAACCCTATTGTGGATACTATGACATATAATCCTGACCATACAACATTTCCAGTACCAACCAAACTAGACATTCTACATCCCTTGAAGCCAGGGGAGATTGAGGGGTGCATTGCTTTGGGTACCCTACCCTCCTCCTGAGGAAAAAAAGAAGAAGTAAGAATTGAAACATATAAATAGGGTGATGATACATAAACAACATGAAAACAGGAAAAAGCAATTACCAATGTAGGTTGTGATTCTCGAGTCACAAATGTTTGAATCTCGAGATTCAGTTTTTCAGAGAAAAGTGGACAGATTGCCTCCATGTCAACTGTATCCAGAAGTGGAAGCTCATCCGAATTTTTAATCGCCCATACTATTAGTATATTTCTTGGCAGGCAAGGTTTGCTATCATTGATACGGTGGAGGATATCACTCAAGATAGCTAGGAAGGGGGAAATTCCAATTCCACCTGCTACCAAAATGAGATTTTCATACCTGAGAGGAGAAACATCATCAAGCCAATTACTTAGTCAATGACTTAATAACTGGAAGAAAAAAATTGTAAATTTAATACATATTGCTGTGGATATACATACGTTAAGTGGTATGGTGATTCATGGCCATAAGGACCTTCAACAGAAGCTATTATTTTCTTGTTATGCTGCAAAAGGGGCGCCTTCTCGGATTGTTCTACAGAAAGGTTCAAGATGTTCCCCTTCAGTTTTTTGGTCCAATCTCCAAGACCCTTTATGAGAATTGCAAGATGATGTTTGCCATCAAGGGGACTAGAGGAGACACTGAAAGGGTGCCACTGCAGCCAGGACAACTCGCGTATTTGTAAGAATATCCAGCCAAGGGCGTTGTAATTTAAATCTACATCGCGAGGGAAGAAGTATTAGAATCACTGAAAAATGCAATAGTGAGGAAATTAAATGAGTTGAGTCAAGATTTATTCTTTACTTGCAGGTTTTGAAATAACGAGTTCAACGGTTCCACAAGGAAAGCATGTGGTTGAAAGTATGTCAACAGTTTTTCGTGACTGGAAGAATCTAAGGAAGCGATCAAGCATAAAGAGGAAGATCCCAGCACCAGCTATCATGAAGATGAAATCACCGACATGCAAGGCTAGGAACACCACGAACACCACATACAATTGGTGCGTATAGAAGAACAATTCGAAATTTTTTCTCCTTACTCCAGGAAGTGAAGTCACCCACATCAGTAAACCAGCTGTAAGGCTGATAACTCCTGGAAGATTGGCTACTCCTTCGTTTTTCCAGTCGACTAGCTGTATTAAACAAATTTGGAAAAGTCTAATAAAGATGCATTTCATGTAGTTGGGCCTTTATTATATAGTACTAGACTACTAGTACACAAATAAAAGGAATCTCTATGGGCCTTTAGAACTCACTTCTTCCAGAAGTCGCCCCCGCATTGCCCAGCAAATCACATAGAAGAGACCATGAAGGGTAAAGAGAGCCATAGTAAGATGTCCCAGCCAAACGTGATATCTAGTGGCATGTTCAAAAGGGATATCTATAGCTCGAAGAAGAACTGAACCCCGTGCAACAGGCAGAAACAAAAATGCTAAGCAGACTAATCCAATGAATCCAAAACGAAAGCCTGTTAGCTCCAGCAACAGAGCACTGAAAATATTACAACAGCAGATATTAGTGGAGCAAAAGCTATAATTAGAAAAAGAAGATCCTGCTATCAAAGGAGCCTTCAAATCAACAACTATGAACTAGTTCTTTTTTTATTTAGCAGATGCACAAATTACAAATTGGGTTGACAATGAAGAGAGGGCATAGAAGACAAAGAGAAAGTCAATCTATCTTTCCTGATTTAATACCGCAGGGGGATTAAGATAATGTGCAATAACTGAATTTAAAAAATCTTTCGTTTATATGGGTGAAGTGAGTAAAATCAAACGAATGTACAGAATAGCCTGGAATTACCTAGTGATGCAGAAAGTTAACTGTATTCAATTGATCTAAACCAGTTTTAGAACGAGACAGGAATAAACATCAAAAACTATGATATAGTATTTATTATTTAGTAGGTTGAGTCTAAATTCTGTTTGAAAAACAGAATGAAATCATTAAACAGGCTCTGAAGTCTGAAGTCATGTTTAGCTCAATCTTCAGTTAATTGGAAACTTCAGTTATTCAAGAAGAGTGCATCAGTACTTTCAGAATTCTAGTACCCATGCACATTCTGGAGAACTAGTATAAGAAGATAATATAAGAACAAACTTGAAAGAAAAACCAACATTTGAATTAAGGGCATTTGAATTAAGGGTAAATTGGACTGAAACATTTCTAAATATTGTGCAATTGAGGGCCCAGAAGGATGCAAAATAAGTAATTTTAGAGAGCATATCAGGTAGTTCTTTTGGAGAATGGATAATGATTTATATAGCCCAGCCATACGTGTATATATAAAAGGATTAACGTAACTTAGTTCTCCGAAAATATGATCATTTTGACAAGTCAAAATAAGATGGTTTAAACTATAGACAACAACAGGCCTAAATGAGCAGGTTCCCAAGCTTAAATAGCAGGTAACATGATCATGGTGACAGAATTATATAGTACCTTTTTTCTTTCATGTCTTGCATATGAAACGACGATAAGAGGTCCACATTCTGTATAGTGTACATAATTACAGCCCAGACGATGTACCCTGCGAAGAGCATAATTCCAATCATTTCTGCAGCTGTAACCACACCAAATGGTCCATCCACCAAAACTGGGAATGTCCATAAGCTAAAATTTGGACCTTTTGCATTCTTCTTCCTGCAACTATTAAAAATTCTAGATAAGTTCACAATTATGTACGCTATCTACCTGATCATGAACATCCACTAACTACTAACAGATAGACATACACTTGACGTTCATCTTCACCATTGAGAATGAGACGAACAATCGCAAGAAATGCAATCATGAAAATTGGTAAACTGAACATCAAGAATACGCTGCCTGCAATCCAATTAACAAAAAATGAAATTAGCTACTACTAAGATATTGGAAACAATGATAAGTACATCACAAAAGCAAGAAACTTTCAAGTTGGAAAAAAACCTGTGGAGCCAAAAATAGTTCCCTGGGTGGCTTGAATAAATCTAAATTGCTGTTCGTTGACGAATTTTATAGGCAATATGGAAATAAAAGTTGCCCATGCAATGAAGATCACCCACATTATTACTTTGATTGTTGATGATACCAAAACAGGTATCTTCTTGATATGATCAAATTCATCTTCTTTTTTCAAAAGAAGAGGTACTTGCCCTGAGAGTTCACCCATTTTAGAATCTTGAAATTACTTGACAACAACGCTATATCAAACCATCCATAAAGCAGTTACTAATTTATACCAAAAAAGACTTCCGAAGAAACCAAAGACATCAACATTCAATCAGACTATTTACAGGATTTAAGCCGAAATCTTGAAAAAATGAAGCCACAAAAAATTGGACCACTAAAAATTTACTCTTTCCCCACTAGGAAATGGATGATGAATACAGTGATATGTCTATTTCATTGTTAATATACTAGGAAAGGTCAGTTCATTAGTCGTGAAGACGCAGAGAAATACGAGGTTCTTCTCAAAATTGAAAATACTGATAAGTTACATGACTTTATTAGTTGGAAGTTCAAGAATCCCATTGGAAATGAGGTGGATCCATGTTCTTAGTATGGACTATAGAAAATACTAATTATTATAAAAATGAGTAGCTGAATAAAGTCCCACATTGATAGATGAGAAGATTGGAAGCCTATGGAATCTCTTAATAGTGTGAGGTCTTTTTGAGAAAATCAAATTTGTTCAAAGCGAACAATATCACAATATGTTAAGAGCGTATAGATGCTTTGTGAATCCATGATCAGCTTAATTAAAAACTGTCCCATGTGTTTCTCGTCTATGTTTCATCACGACACTCTTCCTCTTTTTTTTTTTTTTTTTTTTGGTATTACATCAGTAGTACTATAACGTTTATTGATGGACCATAGTCCTCTTTTTTGGATTAGAGGAATTTCAATGTCAAATTGTTATTGTAGGTGTTGAAAAGAGAAGATACTACATTTATGGGGGCGGCGAGCAGTTATACATTCTTCAAAAAGAAAAATGAGTGGAAGCAAATAAATTTGATCTCTGCCTTATTCACTCAACAGTGCCGAAATTTCGCTTGCCGGAAAAAAATCAAGAATTTGTAAAGAGAATAATTTGGCTCGACTGATAAGCTGAAAAAAAAAAAAAAAACTAAGCAACATCTAGGGATGTAAATGGGGCGGGTTTAGGGGGACTGGGCAGTCAAGCCTTGACCTGTTAACTTTCTTTTCTCCTCTTTATTTTTTACTTTGCAGCATGGTATTTTTTTAAAACTTCATAAGATTTTTAGAATTTGAATGAAGAAATAGTTCCCGAAATGCTTATAGTGCCTTCTTTGTAATCTATTTTACTAGTTTTTTTTTTTTAAACACAATTTAATAGGAGTAACAATTTCTAGCACTAGAATTCTACTTGAAATTAAGAAGATGCCTTAGCTAGCTTCAGCTTCTTGGATTTTGTTATATTCTAATATACAATACGTAAGAGGTTTGTCTAGCAGGCAATTTTATTATTAAGTCGTCTTTGAAAAAGATATAGTTGACCTAAGGAATATAAAAAGAACAAAAATAGAAGATATAAATAAATTACTCTAATACAAGACAAAGCAGAATGGAAGTATACCAGCACATCAATTAATTATTTGATTAGCATCTGCTTGCGTGCTTCAGAAGTAACAGTTTGTATCTTTTATTAGTTGATTAAAAATTCAGCGATTATAAGGGGGAAAAAAGAAATATTCAGACTTCGTCACGTTTTATTCAAGTAAGTATTTCATTAGCATCGAAAAAGTTAACAAATTGAGTGTACTCTTCCTCAATACTAAGGTTCTACTCTAATTTGGCTCTATATCTTACTAGTGTACTTGTTCGCGCTTCATACGGTCATAAAAAAAATTAAATACAGTTGAAAACTAATCTTACTAAGTACTTTTTTAAAAGGGAACTAATTTTTATTAATCACATATTTCATAAAAGAGAATCCATGAAAAATGTTTTAGGTTAAATATGAAACAACTTATATAAGAAATCAGTATATGTGAACGTGAAAAAGTAAAATATTAAAAGAAGAATTAATGAAAAGGAAAAAGATATTAAAGTTAGTGGAATGGAAACTTGAGATGTGATTGCTTTTTTCTTTTTCCACTGAGGCCCTTTTCTTAATTATATTTTTTGTATGATTTCGACATTTATGTTTTCACGAGATTCACACTTTGTATTTCTCTAAATTAAATAAAAAATAGATTAAAAGAAGGAAATCACATAATATAAAAATAAATTTAATATACCCTATCTTTTGTGAACAATTTCGAAGTCGTGCATATAAGATGCATACTCTCTAATTTGAGTTGTTTAGTTTTTCACATCAATATTTTACCCATTCCCGCTTCTTCCTCCTCTTTGCTAACTTCATTACCATTCACTTTCTCATTTTCTTCTATTCGCCAATCTAAAGGATTGTCATATCAAGATCACTAAAAAAAATAAAAAAAAATAAAAATTAGGAAACAAAAGACGGTTAGAACAAAATGCATTTAAAAATAAACATAAAAAGAGAACAAAAGAGAGAAACAACTACATGAGAGAGAAATGAGGAGAAGGGAAGGAGGTAATTAAAGTTACAAAACATTAAAGCGTATTTTCACATTCCAAATGAATTACTACATTCAATATATATTAAATTCCCAGAAACGGAGTAAGAATAATGGAGCGTAAGAGTAAATGAGAGGATTAAGAATATGTGATTGTTGGACATGTTTGTAAACCTAACAGGAGTGATATTTATATATGATTACACAAAATAATGAACATTAATCACAGGAAATGAAAAGAAAACAAAAAATTAGAGTTATTGAGACAATTATTCTTAAAATTACATAAGTGATAGCGATATCCTTCTTTTGAGTCTACACGCTTCTGTTTAATATGTCGTTTGTATGCTTCTTAATAAGACAAATCCCCTCTTTTTTGTTCTTCTTTTGCTTGCGCACCAATTCAAAGGCTAAGGGACCTTTCCTTTGGTCAATGATGAAGTTGGTTCTGAAGGATCAAATAGGTCATGGCTCGAGGAGCCATTGAAATCAAGGTAGCATTTACTACAATATGCAGTATATACGCAACACCACAAATTTAGATAATTTAGGAAAGTGGAAAATAAGTTAAGTAATCACACACACTCAAATTTAAAATGAAAAAAAAAAAAAACTTAAGAAAAAGAAGATAACATTTTGCTATGAAGCCTTGAATCACAATAATAAGACAGTGTTATGCACGACACACTTTTGCCATGAAAAGGGTTCTCGCCACCACTAACTCTGTTCAAAATATAATTTTAAAATTAGAAATTTAGAAAGAAAAAAAAAGAAGTAATTTTCTGATATAAATTTATGAAAGCCCGATAATATGTTGTACATTACCATAAACTTTATAACGATCACCACAAAGAAATAAAAACTGTCAACATAAACATAAGAATGAGGATAAATTATACCATAACCCTTAATATAATTCACTTTAGATATATATCTTGCACAGGTCGTCAATATCCGGAACATTTGACCAAAAAGTAAATTAAAAGAAGGCTAACGAAATATTTAAAATGAAAAAAAATTAAATATTTAAAACTAAAAAAGATTTTATAAGAGTAAAAATCTGCAATGAGATAGTATACCTTCTGAATTATGGGAGGTCAAATACAAGGAGTGCTTATATGTGCTATTAGCTATCCGTTCATGACCGCCTGAATATTTTGAGCATAAAGGAGAAAATCTCTTCAAATTGACATCGGAAGGATTGTTGTATAGCATGTCACAAAACTCTCACAATTAAATTTAATACTCCGTGGAAGCGAGACGCAAAAGACTCATCTACAATTCATATCACAAATAATAGAATAACAATCTGAATATATATCATAGCAAAGTCATCTGGTCTACTTTCATATAATATAAAAATTAAATATTAATTGGTAAAGTAAACTAAAAGTAAAGATAAAGAGAGAAAGATTTCTTAATAACTCAATGATATTTACATTATAGCTCACGATTGTGTGAGAAAAACTTGTGGCCATCTAGTTGAAGACAATCAAACAATTTATAAACAACTACATATACTTTACCATACACAATAGAGAGAGAGAACAAACATGTGAAAATTAGACTTTTAGGCATAAGCTTACAACTGCAAAATTGAAATACCATATGAATGGACAATCTGAGCAGAGCCAACTATATGGAAGGAGATTCAAAACATAAACATTAATGTGTATTAGTTGTTAAGCTTAATTGGAGATTTAATATTTGTTGACCCATGAACGGATGAAATGAGAAAAAACAGATGAAGAAGATGAAAAAGCAGAACCATAAATATGTATTAATTATTGAATTTAATTGGAGATAAGAATGATTTTTAAAAATAGAATAATTGAGGGAAATAGGAGAAAATGTCAAAAAAAAAAAAAAAAGAGGACAAAAAAGATAAATAGAAATGGTGGCCAAAGAGAAATGCTACATCACCTTATCTATGTCTGACTTTATATTATATATAGATTTTTCTCTTGCTTTCTGTTTAGTAATAAAACATTAATGACCTACAATGAAACAAACCTTAGCTCTGTGTTCAAAACAAAACGGGTCAGTCCTATTTTACCCGACCCAAATATAACCCGAGTCCTTGCCTTGTTCTACCCTGCCCTGTTAAAAAATTTCAAAAATTAAATTTTGCCCTACCTTTCCCCGCCTTAGTATGAGGTTGTCCTACCCTGCCTTGCCCAAATTGTCATTCCTAGCAATTAGTGCGATGTTGCATTCTTGTTAAAGATTCCTCCTCTCACTTCAGAGATTTTTTTTTTGACCAAAAACAATTACTAAAAATCTGAAGCTATAACCTTTACACAAAAAAAAAAAAAAAAAAAAACTGAAAGTCTGAAGTTATAACTTCGGCAATTACCAAAGACTACAATCTAAAGATAAAAGAAACTGTATTATTGGCATATAGGTAATTACTTTCTTCGCTTCAATTTACGTGATATAGCTTGAATGGTACAAACCTTTAAAAAAGAAAATTGATTTTATGCATATCATAACATTTGTATGGTTATTTAACTTTTAAAGACTTTTTTTATAAAAGTGAAACAAAAAATGTGAAATTCATTATTTCTAAACTTAAAATTTTAATATTCCTTTTAAAACGGATTAAAATCGAAAGTATATGGAGAAAGCACTTGATAATGACTTCCCTTTATCCTTTTTAAATGAGATTCTTCAACTACTAGTCCCTACCAATCCCACAAATATTAACCCTCACACTTTGTTCTCCCCCAGTTTGCCCTTCTCAAAATAGAAAATTTGCTCATTCGCAGATTTCCAGTAAACAAGTTTAAGCATGGATACATCAGTTCTTCACCGCTTTCTTTTAGTTTTAATTATAATCAAAATTTGTGTCTTTCTTTTTCTCTACTGAAAGGGGCGCCAATTTAAAAAAAAATAAAAAATATGTGTATGATTTTCGAGAATCAATTCCTCGACAAGGATTTGACAAGACTGATTAAAGTACTCCCTCCGTCCCAATTTATATAACATCATTTGACCGAATAAGAAATTTAAGAAATAAGGAAAGACTTTGTTATGTTTATCAAATTGCCCTTACTTTAGTGCCTACTTTTGTTAACTTTTCTTCACAACAAGCACACATTTTTAAAAGTAAGTGGGACCTAACAAGGGTAAAATAGAGATGGTATCATTAAAGTGTTGCATAATAAGGAAAAGTGACATTCATTTTGAAACGGATTAAAAAGAAAATGGTACCATATAAATTGAGATTGAGGGAGTATTACATTGTCTAAATAAGAAAATCAAAATAAAGGAAAGGCTTAAATTAACACCGTACAAATTAAGTCATCTCATTTGGAATTTGGAAACCCATAATAATTAATAACGATTGGATGTTACGAAAATACTTAATAGTAAGACCCTTTGTAGAGGTATATTATGATGATTATACTAGCTGAAATTTCACACTCGTATTAATTAACAAAAAAACAAAAGTTAAATCTTATTAGTGGACAATTTAAATATCTTGAAGAGTCGATTTTAAAAAGAGAGGACCTACTTGGGTGGATGATAAGATGAAGCATTTTTTTTATCACCGATATATCAGTAATTTTCTTGATTTTTTAATCTATATTTTCCATGAGACGATAAGGCTAGACTTTGATTTCATGATTTCTAGCTCTAATCTTCATTTAGGTGTGTTCGAATGACGAAAATCATATTTTAGAAAACATATTTTCTATAAGAGAGTCATTTTTTATAAAATGTTTTTTTTCTATCAAAAGAGAGAAAATGACTTCCCTCATTTATAGACGGAAGCCATTTTCCTTACAATTAATCTTAACATTTAGCTTCATGTTGTTTGCTCCAACTACTACTTACATTATTATTAATCTTCTAGTACTCAAGAAAATTTTATCAAACCACGATCCGACTTGCTATTATTACTGCTAATTTTTAATTATATTTTCCCCATTAAATAGTTTTCACTCATCTATCAAACATTGAAATATGTTATTCAAAAGAGAAATATTTTTCATGAAAAACAACTTCCATTAAAACCAAACACACTTACCTATACTTTATATTATTTCTGTTATATTAGGTGTGAATTATCTTATACACTTGGTCCGGAATATTCTCACTTTTATGCACATCTCTAACCCATAGGATAGGCCAAAGTTATTGCTTCTCTGAATTTTTTTCTTCTAAAAACTACTTTCTAGGGGGGAATTTTCACCCTATATAATTTTCAAATTGTGAGGTAAACAAATAAAATCATAAAAACCAATAGTGTAGCTGGTTCTATGTGAAGATGTCCTACAATTAGTTGCTAAGAAACACAAAATTTTATGATCCATTAGTTTTTGGAAGAGTGCAAATAACTATACAGAAAATGATGGCAAATTATGCGTGTCGTGTAGGGTATAAAATGGGGCGCCGGATTATTTATTGACGTAAAACTACTCAAATTAATGTGATGTGAGCAAATTGATTGTGACATTTTTCACAAAGAAACCAGTCACTCATTCCTCATCCAAAATCAACATCAACAATACAATAGGTCCACTTGTAAGAACATTAATGATCCATTGAGGAATCTTTTGGTGTTTTTTTTTTCCCCACATATTGCTAGATAGAGATAACAGTCTCACTCAGCCAACCAACAATCGGGGGAAAGTAGAAGTGGTAACTAGAAGTAAGAAGTTATAACGAAGTCTAACATATGCACCAAACTAAGGTAAGACATAACTTTCACACACATATTTGTCATTTAACTATCATGGTCTGGGCGTGACACGACTCTCGATGCCTTGCTGCATGTGATCGAACGAACCATATGGCTTGCTGAATCAACATGGGGCATGAACTGATGCGGAATATATTTTAAAACATAGATAGCCTGAATAACATGAGTCATCATAATACTAATGAAAATACTGTTTAAACGTGTTGCGGAGATAATCTGGAAATATAATAAGTATTGAGCCAATACTGGCTATACGACTCTGAACATCTAACATGATATAACTGAACTAGTCTATGAAACCTCTGACATGAGTTTGACTGCTAAACTGTTTACCGGGACGAGGCTCCCGGCATACCTTGACTGCATAAGTAACATGAAATAAATAAAGAAAGCACCCCGAATGGAATGGGGCTCACCAATAGCTGATACAGGCAAAGTACTAACGAGCTCATCCGTCATCCTGTAAATTTGCATCGTGAAATGCAGGCCCCCAGACAATAAAAGGGGACGTCATTACACTTGAATTGTACTGGTATGTAAAGCAACTGAATGAAATAAACATGACACATGAAATAATAGAACTGAAACTGAACATGAACATGAATATCATCTTACATGAATAAAATAATTTAAGTCTGTAAAGATACCTATGGAAGTGCATTAGTATAACCGACATGTAACCACCACGTAAGCACGTGGTGTCTGATCTCTGCCGGATCAGCTAAGACATCTCATACCTTGCCAGGGTATGAGACATGAACATGACATGAATGGATCCAACAACCCACAATGGGTAAACATGAAGGAATCATCCTCACTGAGCGGAGCGATCCTTATCCTACGCTGGCATACGTAGTTTGAGGCTTTCTAAGCCTTTTCGGTAATTTGTGCAACTCCCTAAACATGAACATAGATATAATTGGCTTAGTAGCTTGTCACGCCCCGAACCATGGCCTGGGCGAAACACGGCACTTGGTGCTTTACTGCATGTGACCGAGCGAACCACATGGCTTGCTGAATCATCATGAGGCATAACATGAGCGGAATATAACGTGAATGTATGATGAACCTTTATAAAACGTAGTAAGTCATAATACTTAATAAAAATACTTATTTAAACATGAGTGCGGAAATAACATGAATGAGCCAAAATGGCTATACGACTCCGAATGTCTGACATAACATAACTGACTTGTCTAGTATATGAAACCTCTATCATGAGTCTGACTGGAAAACACACTTACTGGGACAAGGCCCCCAGCATACCTTAGATGCATAACTAATCATAAAACAAAAGTTGACTAAACCCCGAATGAGATGGGGCTCACCAATAAGCTGATACGAATGTTGTCCTACTGAGCAGATGTGTCGTCCTGTATATCAGTACCTGCATCGTGAAATGCAGGCCCTCGGACAATAGAAAGGGGACGTCAGTACTTTGAATGTACTGGTATGTAAAGCAACTGAATGAAATAACGTAGGACATGAAATAATAATGATAGGAACTGAAACCTGGTCATGAACATGAATACATATATATATAAAACATGGTAAAATATTATAAGTAGGGAGAGCAATAACTTATAACCGATCCATGGTCTGGTGCTTGCGTCCCGTCAGCAGAACACTCAGTCCTTGTCAGGGAACATGAGATTTAATAAAATATGAAAGGATCCAGTCATTATGAGAGATCGTCCGGGACATGGGTGGAGTGATCCTCATCCTACGGTGGCTACGTAGTTTCAGGCTATCTGAAGCCCTCCTCGGTAATTAAAGCAACTCCCAAAAACATAAACATGTAAAATAAGTGGCGCTTGCTGCCCATGGATTTCATGAATATAACTTGCTTGTACATGGATATCATGAATTATAACTTGCTTGCATGAACTTGTAAAACATGTATAGTATTTTCTTGAAAATAGCATAATATATCATAAACTAGCATGCATGAACCCATGGAATGAGATATATGGGCTTTTCATAGATTACAGACAGATTCTTAATAATCATAAAGAAATATTAAGAACTCAATTATGGAATTATAACAATTCATACATAATATAATCATGGACATGGACCTAGGGTTATCATGAACATGGTATAGAAACCCTAGTTTTTGTAAAGAATCATAATTTATGGATTATGAGGAGTGGGGAAGAACAATGATGTTCCCACACGTAGATAGTAACTCTACATACCTTAATCGCTCCAAAACTTGAAGAAAAGTCTGAATCTTTGAAGAAGAATTCCAAAGTCTTGAATTCTTGAACCTTGGGACGGGTTTTCTTGAAAACCCTAGTCTAGGAACAATGATTTCTTGCTTATATTATTAGAGAATATATATTAGAATTGAGTTGGAAGGGTTTACTCAAGTTAGAAAGGGATTAGGAACTTGAATTCAACCTAGAATCATGATAAAACTTACCTTATAGGGTTCTTGAGGCTTGGGACTTGTTCTTCCTGAATTTAGGGTAATTTTTTGTGAATGGGGTGTTGGGGAAATAAACCTCAAATCTTAAATATAACTTAAAACGTGTAAACCGACTTTTGACCCGAAACCCGGCCTTTTATGCATTGGGTCCGCGACACATGTGCATCGCGTGACCCCCTGCAGGTCTATATTTAAAGAGGGTGTTTTTGTGCGATCGGCCCGTGACGCGGGGCCATCGCACGCGCCCGCACAAGCGGCATGTGTCGGTTCTGTACAGTGTTCGGTAAAATAGGCATAACTTCTTGTACATAGGTCTTTTCAAGACCCATAATATACCGTTGGAAATATATTTCGAAGGGCTACAACTTTTATGTTTCAAGTTTTCTCAAATTCCCAACAGATTTTCACGAAACTTGACTGGAAGGCAGACGTATCGAAAACTTAGCCGATTCTATAGAATTTTAAGTGCCTTACTATTAGCCATATTAAGACGATCATATATCCTTGCTCCGATCTCTGATTGGTCTGGTCCTTATATCGTTAGAAAGGTATTTCTACATACTACAACTTTCATTAAGGGTACTTTCCCAAATTCCCAACTAATCAAGGATTTATGGCTTCCCGAAGTAGGCCTATCAACCATTTTCGCAAAACGTTCAAACCTTCGGTTTTTCCACTAAAACTCTAATGATATGAGTCTAAACTTAGTTCCAAGATACGGGGTGATACATAGCCCATGAATTAAATAAACATGATTCGTGATTGTATTAGAACATAAAGATAGATATATAGTGTAACTTGTATGAAAACATGGATGAATATGTCGAGATAGATTCGTTAAAAAAAACGAGATGGAAAAAAAAATCTACAGCTATGATGTATCGTGATATGTATAATAGTTGGGGATTATGGGACAAAAAATAAATCCACTTGGTTTCAGACTGAGTACAACCCAAAGTCATCATTCCCTTTGGTTTTCACAACCAAAAAATTATTCTGAAGGTTTACAAGAAGATCAAAAAATAAGATATTGAGAAGCATGTAGAAGTTCATGAAAATAAACATAAAAGTTCATATCTTGCATTTAAGAACCCATGGAATGCAAAATACGGGTTATCATGGATTACGGAAAGATTCTCAATAACCAAAATGGACTACTAGAACGCAATAATGAATTATTAACACAACATGGTATATCATGGTAAATATACTTAGGGTTATTATGATCAAGGCTGGAAACCCTAGTTTTAGTGCAATTTCGTATAATCATAGAAGAATGTGGCGTGGGGAAGAACAATGATATTACCACACATAGATAGAAACCCTACATACCTGTAACGCTCCAAAACTTGTAACAATGATATGAACTTGGAGAAGAAATCCAAAAGCCTTAATCTTGAATCCCTTATATGGATTTTCTTGAAAACCCTTGGTTAGGAACAATGATTTTCTATTTAGAGATCATGGATACATGTTAGAATTCACTTGAAATGCTTGGAATAGGCTTACCTTGGTGTATTTTAGTGGTGGGAGGAGAGAACCTTTTTACTGTGGTTTGAGAGTATGAAAAGTGAAATTAAAAATTGAAGTCCCGTATTTATACTTATTGCTGAGACTGGGAAAGTACAGGCAACATGTACGGACTTACTTCTGGGCCTTACCTGGATTGCCAAAATCCAAAAACTATGATTTTCGTGGAAGGAAAATGCGCCCGTACATAAATGTACGATCCATATTTTTTGACCGTATCTCGATTGTCAAATTTCAATAACTAGGATTTTCTGGGGGCGAGGTACGCTAAAAAAGTACGGCCCGTACTTATAAGTACGGTCCGTATAATTTGACGAAAAACGTGATTCTCTGAATTGTAGCGAATTTTCAATCCTAACACTTCATGTTGGTTTCTAAGTCCCCGAATCATGAACATAGCTTAGTTAGGAGGTAGGAGGTGTTACAATATACATCCTCATTTTAAATTCAATTACTTTGATTAAATTATTTGATTTGATATAAACAATTAATATGAATAAGTATTCATCGAAGTCTATACAAAATAAAAAAATAGGTTTGATTTTACTTCTGTTAAATAACTCAAAAAAATTGAGCAATTTAATTGTAAACTTAAAAACGACAATTGTGATTTATTTGTTAAGTTTATTTGGGCAAGAGTTGTTCCAAAGTAAGTTTCACTCATTAAATATAAGAGATCTAAGCACTTCAAAATGATTTAACTATAGATGAAATCGCTATAAATTTACTATTTCTGAATTGGCAAGATGTTCACCTGTAAATTCACAAGATATTAATGGACAAAGCTAAAATGACTTTGGTGTTGACTTGTGAACTAGTTTCATCCACACAGATCACCAATATAGTTAATTAGAACATATCGGTCGCACAACTCAGAGTATTAGAACAAATATTATCATGATAGAAATACTTTGAACTAAATAATATCATCCGACCCTGCTTTACTAAAAAATATTATTAGTAAATTTTATTTTTTAAAAGACGTGTTTACATTAATAAAAAAAAACCGACGTCACTTGAAAAATAATGAAACTAATCATTAATTTGATACAAGAATGGAAGTAGCAGAATCCTACAATTCCAAGTCCAAGCTAGCGTAGAAGCTTAACTATGACAAAAAAAAAGCCAGAGAAAATTACAACATATGACATGCTTTTAAATTTAGGCACATAATTAGCAAAACTTATAAAGTTCTTGAAAAGTACCTTTGTGATATTTTATAAAAAATTTATTATACGAAAACCGTGACCCGTGGGCTATTAATGTCAAGTTTGCTTGTGAAGTCCATTGCCAGCTGGCCCAAAGAGTACTGGGCTCGCATGTTGTGCTTTCTGTTCTCAAATTAGCACTTATTTACATTTTGTTACCTAGAAATAACGCTAGATAGCCACCTTTAGTGCTGCGTTATTTAAAATTTAGCACTTGTGTTGTTTTTCTTCTTCTTTTGCTGCACCACTTCTTCTTCTTCGCATGATTTTGTAAAGAAATCCAATGAATGCACTTCTACATCAAAACTCGAAATTAAATTAGTCTTACGAAGAAAAAATGCAGGCACAAAGCGGCATGTTTTTCCTTTTATTTTCATTAGCTTTACACTCTTTTTTATTTTTATGACAATTAGAAAGTACCATAAATGGACTAATTGTAATGCAAATTTGGGTTCTGATGAACTAGAATATGATCTATCCTCATGCAGAGCAAGCACGTGTATTCAATTCGAAGAACTTGACGAATTCATTTGGAATAAAATGAAAAAATCTATCAACAATTTACTCAATTTTTATAGTTCGAAATGTTGTAGTTCAAACTTCAGATATACGTCTATCAGTAACTAGATCTGTTTTAAACCCGTCCCAAAAATCAGCTCCTTGGTGCCATTTCTACGAGGAGAATTTCAAACTTCGGTAAAGTTGGTACCTTTGGTAGCAGTATACTACTACTATATAAAATCTTAACCAGCCCCCATGTGTCTAAACCCTTCCCGCATAAAAAAAATTATTACTCCTGTGACATATTTCAATGAAGTCTGTACTTATATATTCTTTCTTAGGCAAATTATGTGTGTGGTGTAGGGAATAAAATGGGGCATTGGAAATTATTATTTATTGACGTAAAACTACTCAAATTAATCTGATGTGAGGAAATTGATTGAGACAATTTCTCAAAGATTAAACCCAGAGTCACTCATTCCTCATCCAAATTCAACATCAACAGCACAATTGGTCCACTTGTAGGAACATCCTTAATCCGTTTGAGGAATATTTGGGTGTATTTTTTTTTTTTTTTTTTCAGTGTCCTTTACGGATTGCTAGATAGAGATAATAGTCCCACTCAGCCAATCGAAAGTGTGTATGGGGGTTGGGGGTTGGGGGGGGGGGGGGGGATAACATGGGCAACAAAGGGGAAAATTTTACTGATATTTGATTTTTCATCAAATTAATGAATGACATGTCTTTCATGTACTATAGATGCATGACATTTGATTTGGTATAAATATTTAGTGTAGGTACTTATCTATTGAATTCTATAAAAAGTAATTAAGTCTGATTTTGCTACTCTTCAATAATTCAAAATTGTTTTAATTGTAAAATTAGAAACACCCATCATGAATCATTCATTAAGTTTATCGTAAGCAAGGTTGCTCCAAAGTAATTTTCACTCAACAATTAAAATATAAGAGATCTAACCACATCAAAATGACTTAATTTGGATGAAATTGCTATATCTACTATTTCTGAAACGCCGAGATGTTCCGCTGTAAATTCACAAAAGATAAATGTGTATAGTTAAAATGACTTTGGCTTTGACTTGTTAGCTAGTTTCATCCACACAGATCAACATGTCAATATAATTAATTAAAACATATCGGTCGAACAACTCAAAACATTAGAACAAATATTATTAGGGCGGAAGTATATTGAATTAAATGGTATCACCCGACACCGCTTTACTGGAAAATATTATTAATAAATGTACTTTTTCTTAAATGACATATTTATATAAAAAAGCCGACGCTACTTAAAAAATAATACAAAATAAACAAATTTGGAACAAGAATTAAAGTCGTAGAATCCTACGACTCAATAATCCAAGCTTAGGGTAGAAGCCTAATTATGACATACAAAAAAATCTAGCCGCTTGCTGAATATCGATCCTTTGTACGCCAATGAATATGAATTGTGATATTTTAGGTGCTTGTGAGTTGTGATAGAAAAATTGAAACTTCCCGTCGTTGTTTTGTTTCCGTAGCCAAAACTTAATTACTTGGTCGTTATTTGCTGGACGATTCATCATGTTGCAAGATCGAGAAAAAGTGGGCTGGGCTTTTCTTATCAATTAGCCACCTTGAGATAAGCCGTGACCCGTAGGCTATTTACGTCAAGTTTGCTTTTGCAGTCCGTCGTTAGCTGGCCCAAAGAGTACTGGGCTCGCATAGTGTGTTTTCAGGGGCAATTCGCAAGAACCTCCTTATTTTAGGGTGGTCTTTAATTTTTATTTTTCTCCTAATATTATGAGGTTTGGGGTTCACACTCCGGCTTAATAAAAAAAAAAAAATCACAAGACAGAGTTTTGTAGCAAAATTA
This sequence comes from Lycium barbarum, assembly GCF_019175385.1. Taxonomy (NCBI): domain Eukaryota; kingdom Viridiplantae; phylum Streptophyta; class Magnoliopsida; order Solanales; family Solanaceae; genus Lycium; species Lycium barbarum. The sequence goes on from NC_083342.1 coordinate 123,706,015, forward strand.
GACTTATTCGAGCCAAAGTTAGTTCAAAACTTTACCTGAAGTCAGAGTTTTGTTTTGTTTTGAATGCAAACTCTACCTTGAGGTAGAGTTCAAAACTCTGTCTCCAGGGAGAGTTTTGCATTCAAAATTTCGCCTGAGGTAGAGTTTTGCCCCTGCCTTGCGAAATTCCTTTTTTTTTTTTTTAACTGAATTGGGGTTAAACCCAGAATATTGAGGTATTAGGCGAAGGACAAAAATTAAAGATCACCAATTTGAGGGGCAAAAATTAAAGACTAGCGCTTTTGACGGGAATCCGCACAAAAAAATGTGTTTTGAGTTCTTATTAACTTAGCACTTATTTACAATCTGTCACCGTAAAACGGTAAAAATAACACCATCTAACCACTTTTAGGGCTGCGGCTGTTTTTTTTCTTTGGCTTCTTATTCTTCTTTTTTGGATGATTTTGTGAAATCCAATGAATGTACCTTTACATCCAAATTTGAAATTAAATTAGTCTTACTAAGAAAAAATGCAGGCACAAAGCGGCATGTTTTCCCTTTTATTTTCGTTAGCTTTACATTAATTAATTTCGGTAAATCTAATTCAGACAAGTAAAAAGTACCACAAGTGGAATCATTGTAATGAAAATTTTGAGTTCTTATGCACAAGAATGTGATCTATCCTCACGCAGAGCAAGCATGTGATATTCAATTCAAAGATTTACTTGACTAATTAATTTGGGAAAAAAATGAAAGAAATCCATCAACAATTTACTCAATTTTTGTAGTTCAAACTTCAGAACTTAGTCCATTATTAACTAGATATGTTTTAAACCTGTCCAAAAAATCAGTTACTTGATGCCATTTCTACGAGGAGAAGTTCAATGAAGTCTGTACTTATATATACCTTCTTAGGCGTTGGTTTGCCATACTTTTAGTTTAGGTCCAAGAATTAATTAACTAATCTACTTTTGAATTATAGAAACTAAAATGAAAAATTAAAGAACCACGTGAATCATCTTCATGCTGAGTTTCACATTCTTGAGTTTCTAGACTCCCCCTTTCTCTTAGCTCCTTAACAATTGTGTTATCTGGAGAAGCACCTGAATCGGTGACGATCTGACCATTAATTTCCTGCGAAGACTCAACACTACTGTAGGATCCACCACCAGATTCCCTTTTCAGCTCCTCAATGAACTGTTTGTCAGCTTCAGAGTATCCGAGAACCATATTATTTGTCTCTCCATATGAAATTGAGCCTTCAAGGTCAACCTCTTCATTTATTTGACCGTCAACTTCTCTATCTGCTTCCAGTATTTGATCTGAGTTAGTGATTGACTCTGATATGGCAGATGATTGGCCAGAGACTTCAACTTCCACTACAACTCCCTCAATGCTTTCTCTGGAGTGGTCATCATTGTCATATATAGTTTCAGAAACTTCATGCTCAGGATCTACTTCAACATCCTCCACGTCCATACTTTTATTACCAATTTCAGGATCTGCTTCGTTGATTTCCTCGATAGCAGCTACCACGTCACTAGTCTGAACGTCTTTGGAATCTTCTTGCTTTTTGTTGATGACACTAATGCCTTCCTTCTCCACGTGATGGACCATATTATCTCTTGAATCCATGATCCAGTCTCTTTTAAAATTGAAGGAAGCCAGGGCATCTACTACTCGAGTCTCAGCTACGAAGCACCTTCCCCAATCCTCTTCTTCTTCAGCAGCTTTCTCAACTTGAGCCATGTTTCTCTCTTTTGTTCGGCAATATCTTTTTATGTGTCCTATTTTACCACACCCGTAACACTTCAGAGTCTTTTTATAGTTATTAGTAGACTCTCCCTCCTTTTCTGGCGAGCTGGAAACACTTTGAAATCGGGAGTGTGGCGTATCTGTGAATGTTTTTACTTTGAAGTTCCTCTTGTCGGCTACAAGAGCATTTCCTTCCCCTTCTTTAAAACATACACTAGCCATCTTTTTGGCTAGTAGCTCCTGTGATGACAATAAATTCTCAAACTTCTCCAAGGATGGTAGTTGAGCCCATCCTTGAATTGATGTAACAAAAGGAATATATTCTGGCTTCAAACCACGAATGATAATTCTTCTCATTCGTGCTTCAGAAATAGCCTCGTCTGGATTTAATAGAGATATTTCAGAACATAAGTTTTTAATCTTCAAGAAGTACTCAGTAATAGAAAGATTACCTTGAATGGTGTTGGCCAATTCGTTCTCCAACATCTGTAGCCGAGCTTCATCCTTATTGTTGAACAAACGATCAAGGGTCCTCCATATTTCATGAGCTGATTTACACCTTATAATATGATCAAATAAACTGGGAGAGATGGACCTCTTCAAGATGAACTCTGCTTTGGCATTAATCTGCTTCCACTTCTTTCGCGCGTCATTATTTTTTGGTGCATCGGCAGGAGGATTTGTATTACTCACATTGACAACTTCCCACAAATCCTCGTCAATAAGGTAGGACTCCAAACAGGTCTTCCATACCTTGTAGTTGGACTGGTTCAATAATTCCATCCCCAGTCCATTAGCACGACCACACACATCCATTTAGAAAAAAATAATTGAATCGACCACTAACCCGATCTTGAAAATATATCCAGAAGCCAACGTATATGGCTATGGCTCTGATACCATGTAGAGAAATATAGCAGAAGAAAAAGTAAATCGAGGAGACCTTCTGCTAGCCCAAGATCGTTAACTGAGATCGGAAGATTCAACTAAAGAAGGGAAAACTTTGAAAAGGAGAACTTTGTAATGGAAGAAGACTCTCTTGAATTGGCTTGAATTGAGTTACAATTGAGTTTTGTATGGGTTGATTACAAATGCCTAATGTCACCCGTATTTATACTTATCTAGGGATGCTTCTAGATATTATTCTAGATATATCCAAAAGAAAAGTCTAGTTACTCTTATCTCCTACCACTATGCTAGACTATCATGATATTATTCTAGATACAAAAGGATCTAGATAATTCTATCCTCAACTATAAATATTTAAGTGTCTAGAATTTCTAGATATTTCCTAAGTATATATATCAAAGATATTACAATATAACTTTTTAGAAACTCTTCTAAATATCTGATATTTTTCGTTCCAAAAAATTAATTTTAATTTTTCGCAATAGACGCCCAGTCTTTCTATTTGGTTTGATTTTTTAGCTTTTCTTTAACTCAATCAATTAAATTGATTTTTGATTTGGATCACTTTTTTATGGAACCATAAAGAAACTGGAACACAAAAGAAGGTACCAAATGGTGTGGGGCCGGCCGGCACAAAGGACAATTTCAACTTCGGTACCGCTTTAGTATATAAGATATTCAGTCCTTGTTGATCATTTCTAAAAAAGTCCCACACTTATATTTCCCTGATAACTTTGCTTATGGTGAGTACTTACCTCTAACTACACTAATTATGTTTGCAAAAAACAATTATATGGGTTGTTAATGGTAATTTTTATTTGTTTAATTAATTGGATCACTTATTTATTTCATGAATTACCAGGCAGGGAGTGTGGAGGAGTCAAAGAAGTTGCAGCTCTACTCATATTGGCGAAGCTCATGTGCATTTCGTGTCAGAATAGCTCTCAATTTGAAAGGTTTTTTTTTTTCTTTTCTTTTATTTTCATTACTTTCTCTTTCAAATAAGAATGGAGTATTCTTTATTAACCCTTTTTGTTTTTCTTTGTTAGGATTGGAATATGAGTATAAAGCTGTTAACTTGCTCAAAGGAGAACAAACGGACCCTGGTTAGTTTGTCCCTTTTTCCTTTTTGGGTGTTTAAGTTTTTTGAACAGTTGAAAGATTGTTGTTTTAGGCAGTTACAAGGAGCTGTTGGTGATAAATAATTAGGACCAACAGTTATCTATTAGTTGTTAAGTAACTGTTGTTGATGAATATGAAAGATAGTATTAGTGATTGGAAAATTAGAAATTTACTGTAAGAATTAGTGGACTGAATGTGTAAAGTTTATTGGGTTTATTATGATGATAGTTATTATCTCAAAAAGTCATCTTTCTTCTTGATTCCAATTTCCTTCAACAAAGAAAGTGACTTTCTAAGATAATAACGCAGTATTAGTTGGGTGATCATCTGAGAAATCAACTCTAAGTTTATTGGACAATAGAGAGTGTGGTATTTGTTAGTTAGAATGTTACGTGGAGCTGCCGATTGTAATTAATTAGGATTAAAGATGAGAAATTGGGTTTAGGTGTGTTAAACAATTCATTGCAGAATTCTTCTGAACTTTTTTCTTCTTTTTGGCCTTTGTAACGTGTGGAAGTATAGAATACTTAAAGCTGAATCCCCTTGGATATGTGCCGACTTTGGTGGATGGAGATGCAGTAATTGCCGACTCTTTTGCTATCATAATGGTACGTTTTTCTTGTGCTCTGCCATTTGAGTGTGTAATTTTTTATCATTACTGCGTTGTTGGTGATGAGAAGATTTACTGGGCAGTATCTGGAAGAGAAGCATCCCCAGCGAGCATTGTTGCCTCAGGATCTTCAGAAAAGAGCAATCAACTATCAGGTACAAAAGAAAAGTGGATGGTGTTATTTTTCTGCCATCAAGAGCTAAAGTTCTTTAGTACTGATTGAACAAAACGGGACTAAAGTTTTTAGTACCGTGTTCTGGGGGCTGATTATTTAAACTGCTGGACTGAAATACTGAATTTTAGCGATTTCATGCGGTGGAATGAAAATGATTTGGTTATCACCTGCAAGCTCTCCTGAAACACTTCCCTCCATATTGGGAATGAATCCATTACTGCTTACTTGAAAATAAAAAGAACTTAAGATACCCTGATCGATACTTATATAAGAAAAATAGATCGTACAATGTTGAATAATTTAGCACATCATTCAATTCGACTTGTTCTCAATCTAGTTCCTGTTGAGGAATTCAAAGAACTGTGTGCATCTTAAGTATTATCTTCTAATGAATTAGATATACTGCTGCTTGTTGTATATATTTAGTATTTGATTGTTTCAGCACTTAGATGTGCCTCGAGTGACTAAGGTTACAGGGTCTCCTCTTCTCACATGTATGTGAACTTAACTTTCTAGTATTTCCAAGTTCATCTTTTGTTGAGTCCATGAGCAAAGTAGGATAATCCACTTAAGCAGATGAAAATACCAAGTAGCTAGCGAAAACTTTGGGACTCCGCTATCATCTATCTCGGAATATGGCCTTCTTTGCTACCACTTCCACTACTGCACTGATACCTCACTTGAAATAAGCTGCGGGAAAGTGACAAATTTAAATTCTTGTGAATACCTATAGCTCTTTCTCAACCTTTATCCTGTCTCCTATGTCTTTCTCTTTGCCTCTTTTTTCTTTCTGAAATATTCTTTTGCTTAAGTTCTTGGAATTGGAATTCATTTAGCATATCTGCCATGTTTTCCATTTCTGCAGGCTGCAAACATTGTTGCGGCAAACATTCAGCCTCTACAGAATCTTGCTGTTCTTGTGAGCTTAAATTATTATTCTGTTTGCTGGTCATATGAGGTCATTTTCAAGTGTATACAGATTCATGTGATTTACTCCTTTTTTTTTTTTTTGGCCTTCTCATTCACAGAAGTACATCCAAGAAAAAGTTGGCCCTAATGAGACAACCCCTTGGGTTCAAACTCATATAAGAAAAGGCTTTGAAGGTAATATTATGCTTAGTGCCTTTGCAGATGTAGCATGAATGGATGCTAACATATTTGTCCCATAAAATTTGTTTTTGATACGTATTTTGGTCCCAGTTGGTCTAGAGGTTCTCTTAACAGAGATTTGCTTTTTGCAGCACTTGAAAAGCTACTAAAAGATTATGCTGGGAAGTATGCAACAGGAGATGAAGTTTATGTGGTTTGTTTCTTTCCAGTTCATAAATTGCTGCCTACATATGCACCGACAGCAGATAATGCTAACGAATGTCTTGATATCTTTCATACATGCATTGATCTTAGCAACACACCGTGCACTTCCAAGTCTTTTACCCCATATGTCTCATATGCTTTCTTTTTTCCTTGATAACTAAAGGGAAATTTTATTAATAACATTCAGGGAAATGCTGTTAGCAATATCCAGTAAAATCTCCACCCTTTCTATCTCCCGGTCGTCAAAATTCCTTCTAAATTAAAATGTTCATGAGCTTCCATCCCAATAATCAGCTATTGTACCATTTTTGTCAAGTACAATGCTCTATAAATCAGGAACTGTGACAGCTAAAGATTTGTCATTTGTTAGGCCCTCATATGCTTTCTTAATTGGTCAAATAAGGTAAAGAGCATTCAATTATGACATAAATAAGTAAGCTCACCAGAACTTGACTAAAAAACTTGCAAGTATAGCTGCATAATAAAATAGTGATGACTTTAATGGTAGAATAGCAAATCCCGATTCAGTTCACTCAGTATTTCCTCTAACAGACTGAAAAGATGGACCACTTTTATGCCATATCAAATCCAATTCAGATGCTTAACTTGTTTTGCAACTTGCAGGCCGACTTGTTTCTGGCACCTCAGATCCATGCCGCAATCAAGCGTTTTGAAATTGACATGGTACTGCCTTTATAGACATCCCAGTGTGTACATGAGAGTCATTTTCGTTTCTACTCACTTTCTGGTACTAAAAGAACATGGTAAAATAAAGAATTTGTAATCCTAAAGAAGGGAAAATAACGTCTTTCTTGATTTATGTAGAATCTTATTCAGTGTCTTGCAAGCCTCAGCTAATTAGTACCTGATCTTGTGAATTGTTTCTTAGTGGCTTGCATAATGAGCACCTATAATATACTTATGTTTTCTCATCTTGGAGTAGAGACAAGGCAGTGCACTACTAGCTTTCTTTATCAGATAAAGGGGTACTCATTGCTGCTTCATTTCATTTGTCCTGATAGACGCTATCGATTGTTCCCGTATAGTTTACCTTACTGTGATTAGCGTCTTGCCAATCCATAGCTTTCTAACTTTTCTTTTGGTCTATTTCTTCTTTTAATCAATTGTCGCTTTCAAGAAGTAAATTTTCCTCTCAAAAAGCTGGATGGTATATCCACCTCACTTGATTTGCCTTAGTCAATGGTGGAACTTTCATATTTTTTAGGTGAAGTTATATGTATACATTACTTCTCTTTAACGAATGTATTCGTCCTAAAAGTTGTCGATGCAATGTGCAGAATCAGTTCCCTACTCTGTTGAGGGTATATGAGGCTTACCAAGAGCTGCCTGCTTTCCAGGATGCTATGCCAGAGAAGCAACCTGATGCCACCGGCTGAGGCAAGAATCTGAGTTTGTTAATTGTTTTGGAGATAAAGAATGTTTGCTTTGTTCATTTGTTATTTTGCCTTAAATAGTCATACTTGTGCACAAACAACCACTGATATATCACATTTAACTAATTAGTATTTCAATGAGCAGGCCGGCCATCCATCACCTTAAAAGTTCCCTTCGAACCATTGACTCAACTGCTGGACTTGCGTTTTAGCAGAATGCTTGACAAGATGGCTTTTGATTTTTTCATGTCAGATCAGGAGAAGTGGTTTGCATACTTGCATGCTTGGCATCTATGCTTCTAGTTATGAATAAAAGTACATATAGCTGTGTATCACTTCGCTTATGGCGAAGTCATGATAATACTGAAGTTCAAACAGTGAAAATGGTATTGCACCTATTTTAAGAGGACTTGGATGAACATTCCTTGGTTTATGTTGTAATTTGTGAGCTATAATAAAGTTCCTTGCATGTTGAAAAAGAGGGTGTTTTTGTTTGGACAAAGTATTTTATCTTCGTAGACATATCATTCATAGTAGCTTGTTGCTGTGTTGGGAAGTATTGGAGGGAAAAGAAATTCTACATGAAACACAGATGTTGCATCATGCATGTACCATCATGGAAGAGAGATGATTTTAACATGAACAATAAGCAACTTCTAAAGTTGAGTTGCATCTGGTGAAAGAGTAGAGAGTAAAGAAGCACAGTCTACTTCCTCGTGCAAATGCTCTAGCCTTAACATCCCCCTACTACAATTACACGAATTGTTATTGTTACAACATACAGGCCTATGCTTTGTTTGAGCTGCTTCCCTGTCTCCTATATCCCACACCCCATACTGCGTCTATGCAAAAAAATATAGGTTGATTGCTATAGAAAATATAGATAATTTAGCGTTTATATGCATTTGCAATTCAAGATTTCACACCGGGTGCAGTTTTTGTCTAATACTAACGATCTGTTTATAATCAGAGAGTAATTTGGTCACTTTAGTTTATAAAAGTGTTTTCTCAAAAAAATTATTTATATTACGTCTCTTTGTTAACTTTGATCTGACTTAATACTTCCAAAGAAGAGACCTTAGGAACATAAACGAGAATGGAAAAAGGAAGAGCAGGAAACAGTTCTTGCTAGATAAATCTATAGAAGATTGAAAGACTAATTCATGTACAGAACAAAGAATAAATTACCTGAAGGGAAAGGAAATTACATGAACAAAATAAAAGGCAAATTCAGCATTAACCATTCATGCCTGAGCTCTTTAAGTTACATGCCAAGCTTCTCAGCATTTTCCTTTTATGTTACATGCCAAGCTTCTCCGCCGAGGTTATCTTCAACTTCTTGCATTTGACATTTCTTTTCGGTCTCATATTTGCGGCAGTAATAAGTTTATATTGAGAGTGAGGCAACTCGCTTAACTTACCAAACCATTCATCATAAAAGTGCCACACCTCTGACCTGCTCAAGAGAATAACAAATAACAGAACATTAGCAAGGAAGTTCACATACACTAATAAGTTGGAACAGGGAAATGGGCGCAGCAGCCTACCAATACGCCAAGAACTGAAACGGTTCATACTTCCCATAAATTTTTTCGACATCTGTTTGAACTGTCTTAATCGTGGTGGAGGTTTTTGCATGAACCTGAAATTTTAGCAACATTGAACCTGTCTAAGATTCCTAGTAACATATGAATCCATGAGAATTTCAGGGGAATATAACATGCAAGGGTGTACATTGGCACAAGTAATAGACTCACCTTTAAGTCAAGTTTGAAGTGAGAGTTAATACCTGTTTTAGATGCCTAACTGTTTCTGAATCAGTAGGAATCACATGGTAATAACCCAAGCACATCAGTACATTAGCACAGGTAAAAGGGCCAAATCCATCTATTTCTCTCAGTTGCTCAGCCATTTTATCATAGTTGGACAAGCTTGGGTTGCTACAAGCTTCTTCAAGTTCTTTCAGCTGAATCCTGCCTTCAACTATGCCCTTAGCAAGCTTTATAATGCGCCCAGCTCTATAGCCAAGACCGCAACGCTTTGCTAGAAAACTCTCATCAAGGCCTGCCAATTCTTTCGGGCTAGGGAAATTCCCAAGCTTATTGAAGCTCAGCTCTCCATCTTCTGAAGGATCAGAATTGAATGGTTCACTTGTACTAACTTCACAAACCTCTGCAGTAGCCTGACAAAGATCACTTTTTTGTAGAACCACCTCTTTACCATCTGGAAATGCGGGTCTCACACTTACATCCGGTTTCTCTTCATCCACGAAAATTTCTTCGACTTCTGTAAGCCTCTCCAACAAGTTTCTGGAACATCCATAAGCTCCAGCTCTTTTCCTTGATTCTTTTCCTGCTGGTGTTTTTGGAGTGAAATGCTCAGATTCAGCAGCAGTTACACCCTTCAACTGATTTCGGTTATCAGCAACAGAAAAACATGCAGCAGACGAGGGACAGTTTAGCTCCAACTGAAGCTCACATAATGCCTCAGCCATGGTCAACGTCCTTGACCACCTATGCATTGAGATAATCAGAAAAGGCTACCATTTAGGAATATTTCTTTCTTTCAATTTTATCTAAACACCAAATCAAGCTGCTTTTTTTTTTTTTTTTTTCAAAATCACAAGCTAACAGATTTCAGCATACGAGTTCATATGAAATCCCAGAACAACCTCAACAAAAAATTTGTCTCTCATCTCCAGTTGCTCATTCCCTCTAGGGTGGAGATGTAGGGCAAGTAAAGTTGAATTATTTTTGTTTTGTTTTGATAAATAAGATAATTTGAAGTTAAAGCACCAATACAAGGACTTATTAAATAAGTTAGAACCAAATTGAAGATTATGAGAAACAGAGGTATAAACTTAGATCCCTGAAGAGTTTTACACTTTTAATCTACTATTCAGTCACCTAGAAAATTATCCCAACAATTAAACAATTGGTGCACTCTCTTATTTTCTTCAAATTATTCTGAATCTTGATTTCCTTGCTCAGAAATTCTTAGCATAGGTTTATACTATATTGTATCTATTAATGTAACTAGTTTAACATTGCTACTCAGTTTAACTACTCACTGGCAATTGCAGAGCAGCATACACTTGACCATGTCCTCAAACAATGTCGGCGATCTAAACACTCTTCCAAATCCCCTCTCCTTTGCTTCTTCACAAATATCCTGAAACTCTTTCACTCTTTTATTCTCTTCCACCGATAATCTCAGCATTCGCCTCACTTGACCCTATATAACAGTAAAAGTAAACCCCAGCCAATAAACCAAACTGTATAGGAAATACAAAAGAGATAATGTTCAAAAGAACACATATGATGTATTACCTTTTTGCAAAGTTTGCTACCTGAACTGATAGGTGTTTGTATTTCTTAAATAAACTATCACCGACAACTTATCAAAACACACCTCAAAATTAATGAGTCAGCTGTCATATGAAGGAAATATTACGGGCAAATTAAGATGTCACGCGTCTTTTGGAGATTGTATTCAAACACTTGGTCTAGTCAAGTTAGGAAAAGCAAACACCTGACAGTTGAATGACACTTGAGGCGTGTTATTGACCATTATCTCAATGCAAAACGTAAAAACTTAAAAGGAGTAAAGAGTACCAGCAAAGAGCGTTGGTGTAGAGTAGAAAGAGAATCGGTACCGAAAACACGTAGAAGGAGACAATGAGGAGAATCTGAGGATTGAGATATTCGGACGAGAAGACAATGTTCGTGATCATCGTCGTATAGGCGTAACGGACGTTCTAGGGTTTTGGAGAGTGGGTCCCACCGGTTTGGAGCCATCATGAATAAGCCGTGGCTACATACTGCTTTTTCCAAATCGAATGCGCCGTCGTCTTCGAGTGGTAGCTCCACCACTACGCTGCGGCGGCCATCGGTTTCTTGCCGGCGCTGCATTTTACTGGTCAGAGCACTTGGAGTGACAGAGGAAGAAGTAATAAACCTGTCGAGCATTAAAGCCCTTTACTTTTAGTAAGTGTTTAGTTTCGCCCTAAGCTATTTTTCTTTTTTTTTTTTGGAATACTTTGGCGATACCAAAATTGCATATGCATTATATTATCTCTTAAGAGTTAGATCTTTGAATTTAAATACATAATTAAATATTAAAATATTATATTTTGAGATCTGAATACCAAAATCATAGGATTGATTATTTTCTCAAAATCGAAATATGTAAAAATTTTCTTACAATTAATAAATATAAGATTTAAATAAAATATTATATTAATCTAATATTACATTAGTAAAAAAAGGGATTATATGATAATTGGAGATGCTGATGGCTAATGATGGTGGTTGTGTGTGCCTACTGGGAATTATGTTGATAATGGTGTGTGATTTTATGACGTAGCTAGTGGTGATGGTAGCTGATAGTAATGATTAACGGTGGTTGTTAATCGTGTTGGTTGGTTGGTGGTAATTAGTAAATGTGGTAGACGACAGTGATAGTTAATGCCGATGTGAATGATGACGGTAGTTGGCAATATATAATGGTGGCTAATTGTGGTGATAGTTGTTAGTGATCGATGGTTGTAATGGTGGTTGGTGGTGACAACTAATTAGTGGTAATTGGTGGTTGTTGGGGTGATGATGGTGATTGTAGGTTGTGGTAGTTGATAATAGTGGGTGGCGGCGATGAGCAGCTAAAATGAATAGAGTAGGTGATGAACTGTGCCATCTTCGCAGTAGCTTTTGAATATACATTTTAATGATATTCAGACTTTGTTATAGAACTTAATCATTCAGATCCATGAATGGATATAAAATTATAAAAAATAAATGTACTTAATGATTAAGATCTGAATAATTAAAATTCAGACTTAAATCACAAATAGATTTAATGATTGAAATCTGAATAACTAAAGTTAAGACATTCATTAAGTGCAAACAAATGAGACCTTAGTAAGCCTTTTAAGTATAAAACTATGAATTTTAATCCCTTGTTGAAGAAATTGTGTGTTATTTTATTCCTGGCACAATTTGAAATAAGAATACATATATTAGAAAAATATATAATAGAACATACTAGAATCTATCAGAAACAACCTCTCTACCCAAAGGTTGGAATAAGTTCTGCATACATCTTAACCTTTCTAGACCCTACTTGTGAAATTACACTAATCATGTTATTGTATATAAAAGAGCGCACTAGAACTGATTCTTAATTTTGGTATTACAATTTCTACAAAATAGTTTATATAGTATTATTATTGACCTCATAACGAGTTATATATTATATTTACCGCATAAAATTCATACATTATAATTCCTTCCATAACTTGTTCGCAAACTAAATTATTTTTCTTTGGTTTTGTCCCCTCGTATTCTTTGGCTAGTCCTTTCTTTGTCAACACCAACATGTTCTTATTTATCATTTTACTTTTTATGCAATTTATATATAAACTAGAAAATTTGTCAGTGCTTCGCGCAATGGCGAATGACCTCATTGAACTTGTGACTAATCCTTTTCCATACTTAGATATTAAGATAACAAAAGGCATATTCTTGTAAAAATTAGAAAAAATGCTGAGAATAATCCAATATAAATTAACATTAATTAAACATAATAAAAGGTAGATCATCCTAAAATAAAAAATGTTGAGAATATTGTGATTTAAAATTTTAAAAGTTAGCATAGTCACTTACTCAGGTATCTACTTACTCAGGTATCTCTAATGAATAATATAAAAGTATTATTTTTTGATTAATATTTTTTGTCTGCTATATATTCTTTGATTGTACAATTTGTCCTTGACGTATACTTGTGTACATAAAAAGTATGGACTCTGGACGACAATTTCATCTTTTGCCCTTTCCAATTTTCATGTACAAAATATTCTATAAATAGTGATAACAAATAAGTTAAACCAAATTTTATCCTAATCCTACACATTAATATTTTCTTTTTTGTTATTACTCTAAAATAATTGAGATCAAGCTTAAAATTAGAAATGGATCTTTTACAGTAACATACTTTCATAGAGATTTTATTATGCTCAAAAGCTCACTTTTTTCCATGTATATTTAACAAATGGATGAGAAAAAGGAATGACATGTACATCATATTATTAACTATTATAGAAGAGTGGATTTGGTCGTCAACTCACTCTTATATAATATTAATAAAAAAATTTAAGGTGGGGTCTACATGAAAAATTAGGAGACAATTGTAAAAAAAGAAAAAAAAAGGACATTTAAATAATAATAATAAGTTCAGAAAATGGTAAAGGAACGCTTATAGAAAATTTATAGGACATTTAAATAATGATAATAAGTTCAAAAAATGGTAAAGGAACGCTTAGAGAAAATTTATAGGACATTTAAATAATGATAATAAGTTCAGAAAATAATAAAGGAACGCTTAGAGAAAATTTATAGGACATTTAAATAATGATAATAAGTTCAGAAAATGGTAAAGATACGCTTAGAGAAAATTTTAAGAAGAGAAATTCAGGAAAAAGAAATAACAATTTAAATTGAATACAAAAATCGCTAAAGAAGTCATAAAACCAAAAGATTTAAACCTTATACCTTTGGGTAAGGATAAAAATACACTAATTTTAGACACATACGTCTTACATGAATTGAAGAATAACATCAAGAAAACGAAATATAAACTATCAAGAAACGTATACACATATTTTCTTAAAATGATGAAGTTGGTCTATACTTAAAAATTTAAGACTACAACAGATGCTAACACATGAAAGCGCTTTTCAGTGTTGTTGAGTAGAAAGAGATAATGACATGAAACTCGGTAGGGGAAGATGTATTTCAAATCTTTCAATTGGAGAACCAAACCAGGAAAGTTATATATGGGAGAAGCAGACTAAGTAAAATAACTTATTGATATTTTCAATTAATTGAGTTATAATACTTTCTATAATAAAAATTTCATAACTATATTACTAAAAGGTACTCTCTCCGTCCTAATTTATGTGAGATAGTTTGACTAGGCACGAAGTTTAAAAAAGAAAGGAAAGATCTTTGAAACTTGTGGTCTAAAACAAGTCATAGATATTTGTGTGGATTTAAATCATTTCATTAAAGGTAAAAAGGGAAATTTCAAGTTAATTGATTTCTAAACATAAAAATATATCATTCTTTTTTAGACGGACTAAAAAAAAAGTGTGGTACTATTTTTTATATTGGGCCTGTGTTAGCACGGGCTTTCATCATCTAGTGATATTTAAGAAAAATGCAGAACCATACCCAAGAATAGAAGCCAGAGTAATGGTAAAAATCAAAACATAAATTAATAATAGGTTATTATATTAAATAAAGAGAAAGAAACTTTACATTGATATCTAGGAAATGGCAGCATAAGAGGCAAATCAAATCTCCAATTTTGGAAGTAACGGACAATTGAAATGGATGAATATGAACGTAACCAAGCAATGACATTGAATGGAAAATGAACGGGGGAATAGAAATTGCTCGGGATTAAGAGTCTGTTTGGATGGGCTTAAAAAAGTAACTTATAAGCTGAAAACAGATTATAAACCAAAAAAAAAAAAAAGTTGGGGTAACTTAACTTATTTTTTTAGCTTTAGATAAGCTAAGCCAAACGAGCACAATTATTTTTTTGAATTTATTTTAAGCACAAAATGGTTTATAAGCTGGCCAGCCACACACTCAAAAAAGCTGTTTTCAGCCACTTATAAGCCCATTCAAACGGGCTCTAATTAAGTAACTACTGAGGAGAGAGGGAAGCAAATTTTTGACAACTGCCAATCCAAACGGGCTCTAATTAAGTTACTACTGAGGAGAGAGGGAAGCAAATTTTTGACAACTATCTACTTACAAAAGACAAAGTATCATGGTAAGTATTCGGAACATTCGAACAAATATACCAAATCTTTTTAAATAATTATATAATACAATTAATATTCAAATAAAGAGAAAAATTTGAGAAGAAAGATAAATAAAGATCGTGGCATAGGAGAGTATCACGTCACCGCGCCTATATCCTGCGATTATATAGATATAGATCCTTGCATAATTATTCAGTGTAATAACAATGTGGATTTTAATACCACAAACCAACGTTATTTTAATTATTCAATGTTTTGTATCAGAAATCAGACATCTTATGAGTTATGCGTATATTAATAAGCGCACATATATATATATATATATATATATATATATATATATATATATATATATATATATATGTGATATCCCATATATTATGACTAATGCGACGAAAGAAACAATTCCTGGTCTATCAGACGGAACCCTTATTTCATTCTTGAATTTGTCTAATCGTAATACCTTCGGGTATGAGATAATTTGTCTCTAAGGAAGAATGTCAACAGATATTTTCATCATGGCAATATTGACAAACATAATTTTCTAGTGTTTCAGAAATATTTGACTTCTTCGAATGTTCAACCTTGGCCTTGGCGCCAATACTTGTTCTTCTTCTACTTGCTCTTCTTCACCTTACCCCACTTGTGATAGTTATATTATAAGGCCTCAGGCTGTCGCTTTAGAGTTTAGATATTTGAATATTCACCAAAAGTTTCAATGTTTATCTTGGAAGAACTCTTCTTAATTCCAAGATACAAGAATATGTCCACTTTTTAACTTGTCAGCAGATGAACCATCTTCTTTCTTTATAGCAAAAATAAAGAAAACATTTGCTTTCCTGTATATGTTAAACAACAATATTTCTTACCTGCACCCTTTAAATTAATTCTAACCCCTTTATGATTAGTTTTTAGGGATGATGAAATCAGCAAATGACAAGGGGCGAGGATACTTAGTCAAAGTTCTTGATTCTTACCAAGAAACCTTCTTCTTGTTGGCTTGTTCTTATTGTTGGCTCGAGGAATCATTGTAATATATTTCAAACACATTATTTTATTTGTCCTGTCTTAGTTTTCAACATATTTTCTTGGACTCATTCTTTTGTCCATGCAGCGTGAAGGTCAATGATAACTTGCTGGATATTAGGAAGGCGTTGTTCACAAGGCTTGCACTGACATACAGTTTTTCTTTTCCAACAAAAGCATTGGGATTTTGAATGTTCAGAAAAAAGGTTTTGCTATGCTGGAATTAATGGGTTCAAGAAGTCATATCTTCCTCCTGATTTTTGTATCCCAAATTCTGGCTATACTGGGACAGACAAACAGCAATGATGGTAGTGCTTTTTTTTTTTTTAATCTTTTTTCTTCCAATTATCCAATTAAGACTACTTGATATGCACTTTTTTTTTCATGCTTAAATTCCACTTCTCTGTAAACTGGTGAACTGTTTCAGATTTGATAGTTACTGAGTCTATAACCTAAGACTTAGATAGTTAGACTTGAGTGCATCCGAAATTACCAACTGTTTAAAAGTATAAAACAGCATGAATTGTTTGTGCAGTATTGGCTACTCGTTGATAGAATATCATACTCCATCCTGAATAATGATTTATTCTATTTATGGAACTTCAAAAAAGCCTATTGCATTACTTTCTAATTTCTTCAATGCACCCAATTTGTGGGGGATGAATTTTGATTTGACTATTTCATTCTGTTCCTCTTTAAGCTTTGAGTTGGAGTGAATAATTCATCTAAAAAGTTTGAGGTGCCTAGGTCCGCAGCCTATAGTTCTTGCTGATTGTCAGTGGACTGCTGGCGCTGTGTTGTGATTGATTACTATATTGCATGCTAGTGGAAACTAGTACAAGGGAAAAATAGCAGAGTTAAGCAAAACAGGAAGGGATAAAACTAAGTCATCACAAAGGAAGAACTAGAGAACTTTATGATCTAGCTGTTCTTTAGCGTCATTGAAGATCAAATGATGTGTTTACATCAGACTTCCTTGTGCGTTGTAGGGCAAAATGCTAGGCAACACACTTCATTCAGAATTAAGCACATTTCAGAGGTACTCAGAGTAAGAGTTGTCTTTTCTTTATTGGGATCTCTTTCTGTCTTTACACCCAATTTAAAACATATGAAAAAAAAGTTGAAATATGCTCTTCTTGTAGTTTAGTTGACCAAATTATTGATCAACCGAAAAGTCGTTCAAAGTTAGCAATGCAGATGTGGAGTTTAGATTAGCAACAAGCTTTGGAAGAAGCTTCTATGCTATCTAGATTTATTGTCATGGATTTTCAGTTGAAAAGAATATTTGTCAAATTTGAATGCTTAAAAGTTTTGCGCTTTTTTTAACTTGAGTTTTATGATAGTACAATACAGAACTGTTTATAATTCCTTTTATTGTGCAGCCACTGCTCTATTTGCTATCAAATCTAGCTGGAATAACTTGCCACCAAATTGGGAGGGGTCAGATCCTTGTGGTAGCAGCTGGGCAGGAATAATCTGCACCAATTCGCGCATAACCTCGATGTATATCCTCGATATTTTAAACTTCTGATTGTTCTGTAGCTTGCCTATCTTCCCTTCCTCATTGTTTTCTTTAACTTTCCATTTGCAGAAAGTTATCAGGCATGGGCCTAGAAGGCAATCAGTTCGGAGATCTTTCATCGTTAACTGCATTGCAGATTTTGTATGTTTTTTATTTCTGTTTTTTCTATCTTGACTGTTAAGATATCGATGATACGATTCCATAATTATCTTTATTTTACCTATAATCCTTTCTCCAACTCTCATCTGAAGAACAACTGTAGTTTCATATAAAAATCATTAAGAATACTGCCGCTAATTCTCAAAGTAAATGAGTGCAACATTAATGTCTTTCTTTGCTACTTGTATAATTCTGGCCTCATCTCTTCCTGATCCAAATCTAATTCTTGTAAGAATTTGTAAGGAGTATACACATCATACGAAAAAATTAAATCTCTCTCTCTCAAATAAAAGGAATAAATTCTTCTATTTGGATAAGAGGATATCCACTGCTTTAATTAGTTTCAAACCTTTTTCTTACCCAAATTAACCTATTCAAATGGTTTATCAATTCGCTTAGTTTTATTGTACCAAATTTGGTTTTTGAAGCACATATTATGAGCTTCTTTGTTGTAGGGACCTCTCGAATAATGTTGGCTTGAAAGGAACTCTTTCACCATCAATTGGAAATTTGAAGAATTTGACAACCTTGTAAGAAATTTAAATGGCCACTCCAGTATGTTCTATACAACTGTGTACTCTAGATTCTGACTTCAGAAGCTGGTCATTTTGTGCAGAATCTTAGTTGGTTGCAGCTTCTTTGGTCCAATTCCAGAATCAATTGGTTCTCTGCAGCAGCTGGTTTTTATGTAAGGATTTTTGTTTACCTGAAGTTTAATCATTGATTTCTTCCTTTTTGTTTATCTGAAGTTTAATCATTAACTACTTCCTTTTTGTTTACCTGGAGTAAAATTGTGCATTTTTTCTAAGTCGGACTTGGGCAGCTGAGTTATTATTCTTGCAGTTAAAAACAACTTTGATTGACAATATTTTTTGCTTTTCTTATTAAGGGCTCAGTCAAATTAGGTTCAGTTCATGCGAAAGGTCTATTCAACATTATTAAGATTGGCTTTGGTTCAAAAACAAAAAGTTGCCCATCAGTGGTGGGTATATAATCGAGAGATTCTCTAACAAACAACTTGTAATGTGCACTGCCTAGATTATGGACGTGTGCCGGAGTAGGATTCAGTAAATTGAAATTGACTTATTGGAACTTAGTGGTCCAGTTAAAGTGAATTCATCCCTAACATGTGAAGTAAATGAGACGAGGAGTGGTATGGATTCATTTTGTAGTTTCTTAATGAAAAAACTCAAGCACCTTTACTTTTGTCGAGGATCATCTTATGGTTATATAAACAGAAGCACACCACATAGAGGACATCTCTATTTGTTATTATGTTTCAATACATTCTTCATCTTTGTTTAAGGTCTATGGTTTATGTTCTTTATAGCAGTCAGCTTCTTTGACTTATTTTCTTGTCTTTTTTACAACATTTCTGCAGATCTCTAACTTCTAACAGCTTCACTGGGCCAATTCCACCATCAATTGGCAATTTATCTAAGTTGTCATGGCTTGATCTCAGTGACAATAAAATTAGTGGGACTATCCCAATCTCACGCGGTTCAGAACCTGGTTTGGATTGGCTAGTCAATACCAGACACCTGTATGTTTCCTCGCTATAAAATGTAACTTTTTTATGCTAGTCTTTTTCTCTTCCTTAATAGTTGTGTAAAGTTTTATCCGTTTCTTGCAGTCACTTGTCAAAAAATCAGCTCTCTGGCCCTATCCAATCTCGACTCTTCAGTCCAACCATGAAGCTGATACATGTGTGAGTATGTAGGCAAGTTAAAGTGTATATTTTCATTTTAACAAACTCATATATCTAGTTACTTGATTTACTTAGGTTTGTTAAACCTTTTGAAGAATAAATACATAATGACCTTTTATTACTTCCAACCTGAGTAGAAAGTTTTGAGGATGTATGTTTTTGCTTTTTCTTTTTATTGTGTGCTTTGTCGCAGGGAGCGATGCAAGTATTTTACATTTCCTTTGTATAAGATCTTTCTTTTATCTCTCTTTGTTTAGTTATCAATTGCCATTTGCATATACTTATGGTACATATTTGTATTTATCATGACATCCTTTATGTGTTTTGACTTCCTCAAGACAAAATGGATTGACTAACAGTGTTGCTTTGATAGAATATGTGCTCTTCTGCATTGGGCTCTATGCCAGCACAATCATATGCATCAATTCCAAAGTATGCTGTGAAGTTTTAATACTATAATATCCTTGGAGAGAACAATATATTTAATGCATGTTCTATGTCGATGGAATATTAAAAAGAGTAAAGACTTGATTTTTCGGCTAAAAGACCTGAAGAATGGAGATTTGATGCTGAAGAAATGATGTTGATTAATAAGAAGCAGCCATGCCGCAATTCATTTTTCTCTTGATCTCTGATGATACTTAGCTTCCTATTGATCAGGATTTTAGATCACAACAAACTGATAGGTGACATTCCGGAGTCTCTGGGAAGTCTGCCAAATTTAGAAATTTTGTGAGTTCCCTAGTGCTGTCAGAAATATTCGCTCATGTACTTTCTACCTGAAGTTACGTTCATTTTCATTACATTTCTTGTCATGGCTACAGGCGACTGGACTGGAACTCTCTCAATGGACCTGTACCTTCCAACCTCACAATGTTACAAAGTCTCAACGAGCTGTATGCACTCAATAGAGGATATACCTAATCAATTTCTGTTGATCCCTATGTAAAAGTAGCATGTTATTGGTTTTTTATTTTGAAAATAAGTCTTTCTTTTTTGTTTTAGGTACTTATCCAATAATAATCTCAATGGATCAATTCCAGACCTTACAGGGATGAATTTTCTAAGCTATGTGTAAGTTGGTGTTTAGGTTTTATAACTATAACAATCTTTACTAATGCTTGTAGAAACTTGGTAGACTTGGCTTCTCTTATGACAGATTTGAGAGTTCTCATCATATAAATGCTTCATTCTATTTATTAGTGACTCCTTTTGGCAAGGATGTGAATAATGTGATATACCTATTTGATTTATTCACCTTTTAATTCAGTTCCTATTGTTTGCAGGGGCATGAGCAATAACAGTTTCAACCCATCAGACGTTCCAAAATGGCTTACAAACCTAACATCATTGAAAACAATGTATTTCTCTATCGCCTCTCTCTCACGTGCACACAGAAACTTAGTTGTATCAAGTAAAACCTGAACTTAAATAACATACAAAATGTCCTCTAATGTGCCTGCCATTAACTGGCAGAGGCCTAAGTTATTGCAGCTACTATCTCTACGAGTCATTTATTAGGATTGGAGAAATAAAACCTTATGAAGAAAATGGATTTTTCTTCCATTATTTTCACGCTGTATTTTATGGCTGAACAGTCTCGCCAGTAGTATTCGGTGTTGAGTATTTCTGCTACTGTTTTAGACTAATTTGGTAGCACTCTTTCTTTATGCAAATCTATATTGTAAATGTAAGCCTAAACAAGTACTAGTCTGCAAATCCTGTAGAGGAGGAGCTTGCTCTTAAGCGGCACATATCCAAATACGGATAGTTCTAGGAAGTTAGCTACTCTGTGTGCTTCCTCGTTTTTTAGGTTGAATTAATCCCTGGGGTTATTTGCTTCTTTAGTAATCTTTGATGGACATTGTAACAGATATATGGAGAACACAACACTGCAGGGACAAATACCTGTTGAGTTATTCAGCCTTCCTAACTTGGAGACTATGTAAGTTCATACTTGTTCTATCATAAAACCTAATTTAGGCAGGGGATGTTCATTCATTAAAATTACTACTTGGCCTTAGGATCTACAGCATCACTCCTACAGGAAGCATTTTATTTGATCATCATTTTGTTTATATATTTGTAGAGGATTAGCCAACAACAAGCTCAATGGGACATTGGACATTGGGACTGGATATGGGAACAATTTAACACTTGATTTAAGAAATAATTCTATCCAGAACTTCACCCAGAAAGCAGAATACAATATGAATATATCGTGAGCAAATTACTTCTCTGTTATTAACCCTCTTATTAGAGCATGCACATTCTTCTGTCTTCGAGAATAATGTTCTATTGTATTTTGCAGACTCACTGGCAACCCTATTTGTGATGGAGCTGGAGCAACAGCCAGATACTGTGCAGTTCAGATTTCCAATGATTCCTTTTCATCACCTCAGAGTTGTCCAGCAATGTCCTGCAATTCAGACAAAGCATTAAGTCCTACATGCAAATGTTCATTTCCATACACTGGGACACTGCATTTCTTTTCCCTGTCCTTCTCAAATTTAGAGAACTCAAGCTACTTTACAACCCTTGCTGGCTCGATGATGTCTGCCTTTCTATCCAATGGACTGCCGGTGGATTCAGTTTCTCTTAGTGATCCAACAATTGATATTTATTTATATCTACAAATTGAAGCACAAATCTTTCCTTCAACACAGGACAGTTTCAATCGAACATCAACTTCTTCTATTGGTTACCTGCTTAACCGGAATCCTTTCCAACTCCAATTTTTTGGACCCTTCTTCTTTACTTCTGAAGGTTACTGTTGCTTTGCAGGTAACTAAACATACAAAAAGCAATCTTTTGTTTCCTCTTGTTCTCAAATTCTTTTCTGGATAGATTTGCAACTTTTATCGAGCTTAACAAGTTTGCTTTTATTTTTTTATTTTTTTATTTTAATTTAGACGGAAAGAAGAAGTCATCACATACTGGTATCATCATTGGAGCATCGGTTGGTGGTGCAGTGCTTGTTCTCTTAACACTCTGTGCTGGTCTTTATGCTTTTCGCCAGAGAAATATAGCTAAAAGAGCTGGTCATAGCAGTAACCCTTTTGGTAAGATTAGTTCTTCTTAGATCTGGACCCTTGACATTATTGTTTTTTTAACTTTTAAGTAGTTTTTTTGTCTTCCCATGATGTCTTCGTGTGAATTCAGAATCTTGGGACCGTGATAAGAGTGGTGCTGTGCCACAACTTAAAGGAGCAAGATGGTTCTCATTTGAAGAGATTAGGAAGTGCACAAATAATTTTTCAGAATCTAACTGCATTGGATCTGGGGGCTATGGGAAGGTTTACAATCTCTCTTTCTTTTCTTTCCTGCTATGAAGTTCAGCACAGAGTGTTAAGGTCTTAATTTCCACATACGAATGGATGAATAACATGCTGACCATCTTATAATATAGTGGCATAAATTCACTTTAACTACCATTGTAAAATGCAGAGATGGTCATAAGCTCTTGACTTGTATGATCTTTGCTCCAACTATCACATTAAACCTGTCATTGTTCTGACACTAAATGAGGACAGGGAATATAGTGGTCATAAGCTCTTGACTTGTTCTGACATGCTGACCATCTCATAATATAGTGGCATAAATTCACTTGTTTGATCTCTGCTACTCATCAATGAACAGGTGACAGGGAATTGTTGAATGCAATAGTTATATGTCGATATGGCTATAACTTCCTGCACATGGGATCACAAACTTCTTCTACAGATTTCACATTTATTAAAGAAAAGTCCACCTTGCCTATATGGAGAAATACGCGGATGAGTTAAAGTGAACGAAGCGATCTACACAACTAACTATTTATTTTTAATCCATTTAAAAACATTTCCTATTTTCCACCATGATTATGAACTGAACTAGTCTAAGATTTATTCAGCTGTCAGGATGTTGCAATGATTATGGGGAGGTAGTATTTCTTGGTCTGAAAAGCCAAAGGCAATAAGGAAATGTGTCTCTTGGTTAATTGGTTTACTTCTGTTGTTAGGTCAGCTGCTAAAATAGTCGTTTCCTAAAACTAACTAATTATCCCATCAAGTATGCTGCTGTTGCCACCCACCTGTATGTTTTACCCCTTCCTCATTTGTGTTATTTACCAGCAACTTAGGAGCTATAGGAAATTGCTGAGGCATTTGTAATTGAACTATATTGTTAATATTCACTAACAGTTGATGTTCAGTCATCTAGGATTATATCTTGATTTTTCTGCATGACTGACATGAGCGTTGCACGGTACAATAATATTGCATCTTTCACACTCCTTTGCTATTTTCTTCGTGGCATGTCAAAATTTTCTAGACTGATACATGTAGCATCAACAGGTCTACAAAGCAACTCTTACTGCTGGGGAGGTAGTTGCAATTAAAAGAGCACAACATGGATCAATGCAGGGGGCTTTTGAGTTCAAAACAGAGATTGAGCTACTGTCAAGGATTCATCACAAGAATGTTGTAAACCTGGTTGGATTTTGTTATGAGCAAGGCGAACAAATGCTGGTCTATGAGTACATTCCAAAGGGTACTCTAAGGGAAAGTCTCTCAGGTAATTCCTCTCTTATTTTCAATGACCTTCAAAGAATATTTATCCGCATTTGTCATTTCATATCTTTCTTCAGAGTAAGCAGATGCTAAGTTCTGTCCGATCTGGAAAATTAGGAGATGGAGTAATATTTCTTCACTAATACAATATCGATCTGTCCAGTGAACTGTCCTGTTCATACAGTGGAAAGTGTTTCAATTACCTTTGTGGAAATTTGAATTCGTTATATTGCTTCCGCTCCTTTTCCATACTTGGTCATTATATGATATCCAGCCATTCTCCTCCAAGGAATAGCATTTCCAACTGAAACTCTCTCCATCACCATCATGGATTTTCTCCTAGTCACGAATAAAACTCTTCAGATACTTGATTGTTTTAGGATATGCTAGAGATACCTAAGTTTTCTAGCCCTCTAGCAAAGTTGAAATGGAGTTTTCTAGTATGATACAAGAAGGTTTGTATCACAATGTTTGGGCTTATATACAAATCTAATTTGGTTATTCTTGATCTGCATATGCTCTTGCAGTCAAGCCAAAACTCCAATTGGAGTGGACTAGGAGACTTAGGATAGCCCTTGATGCTGCGAGAGGTTTGGCATACTTGCATGAGCTTGCAGATCCTCCCATTATACACAGGGATGTTAAGTCAAATAACATCTTACTGGATGACCATTTAACCGCAAAAGTTGCTGATTTTGGCCTATCTAAACTTTTGAGAGACGACGACAAGGGCCATGTCACCACTCAAGTCAAAGGTACATTGGTGAGTATTACAACCTCAAACCTTGATGGATCAATTTGAGCTGTGTTATAACTCTCTTATAGATTGCCTATGTTAAAAACCCAAACACTTCAAGGCTGTTGGATAGCAACAAGACTAATTTTCTTGACCATGAATTACTGAACAACATGAAGAAAAATCATTTGGAATCCAATTAAAGATTAGTCACCACATGTTATTCATTGTTTAACGTGGCGATATATGCAAAGTCTGATTTCAAAGAACATAAGTAATTCCATAATGTACCATTCATAATACTTCGAAATCCCATTTTCTATGAATGTTCCTATGTAGGGGTACTTGGATCCTGAATATTACATGAGCCAACAGTTGACTGAGAAAAGTGATGTATATAGCTTTGGAGTAGTGTTGCTAGAGCTGATAACTGCAAGAGCTCCAATAGAACGAGGAAAACACATCGTGAGACTGGTTGCAGAGACCATATTTGATTCAGAAGATAACAGCAAACTCTACCAATTAATAGATCCAAGAATAGGTCCAGGTTCAAAACTCGAAGGCGTTGATAGACTATGTACATTGGCAATGAGATGTGTTAATGAATCCGGGGCCGAGAGGCCCTCCATGGGTGAGGCTGTGAAAGAAATTGAGAGTATCCTTGAACTGGCTAGCTTGAGCAAGTATACTGAAGAAGACCTTACTTCAACTAGCTATGGGGACACAACTCAAGTCAGTCTTGACGATTTTTATAATGACAAGGCTTTTGATTATAGTGGTAAATACACTTCTGGCGGAATGAACATCACTTAATGAAGTTACTATGGACTATTACTGTGATTTACATTAGTTTGTAATATTGAGCATAACTATGAATTACCTTTTGTTTGATGTTTGGTACTAGTGATTCTTCTGTATTAATACTAACTATACCTGAAGTCAGAATTACTGATGACTTCTTGAGATTGAGTGATCTTTGTATCGATATTTGTTCTATAAAAGGTTGGATCATACTGTACAGGACTACATATGATACTTATAGCTCAAAACCCAGAACTGTAACAAATCAAGAGTTCTCTTAAGGCCCCGTTTGTCCATAGATACAAAAAAAAAATCATTTTTTTTGGAATTTGGAGTTGGAGTTGTGTTTGGCCATAGTTTTTGAAATTGTAGTTTTTGGTGAAATGTAGTCGTAAAAAAGTGGAAAAAGTGAATTTTTTTGAAAAACAAGTTTTTTGAGTTTTTGGTATTTCAGAATACAACTTCAAGTTGTATTCGGAATTTTCATGGCCAAACGCTGATTCCGAAAAAAAATGAAAAAATTCCGGAATAAAGTGAATAATTCTTATGGCCAAACGGGGGCTTAATTGCATAATTAGTTACGAGTAATTTACAATATTCAAAATCAAGTGTTAAATGTGCATGAGGTTTTGGCTTGTAACACACCTCTGATCAAATGGTTTTGATATTAGGCAAACATTCTTCGTTTGTAATTTTAATGTTATAAGATATCTTTTTATGACTGTGGTGTAAGGGTCATCTTACGCGCACCTCATTAATTCACTGCCTACTTACCTGCTAGGTTGCTTCCGTTTGCTTCCGCCAACCAACTCAACAACTCGGGTACGTGATAACTATGTCCACTAAATTTTAAACAAAACTGAAGAAATTGCTTAGCTTGTGTACAAATTAATATTTCACCAAAGCTTACATACATTCAAATAAATCACATATTTTTTTGTCTAGTCTTTGCTCGGTGATCCATTACAACTTCATTTACCATATGCTCCTGTGTAAATTAATTTTTGTTTTGTTGTCTCATTAAAAAAATTTAAAATA
This sequence comes from Lycium barbarum, assembly GCF_019175385.1. Classification (NCBI taxonomy): domain Eukaryota; kingdom Viridiplantae; phylum Streptophyta; class Magnoliopsida; order Solanales; family Solanaceae; genus Lycium; species Lycium barbarum. The sequence goes on from NC_083342.1 coordinate 123,732,641, forward strand.
TCAACGATATAATTCCTTCCCTCCCAATATTCCAGCTACATTTGAGAGCAAATAGTGCAGTGGCTGATGAACCAACAAACATTGGTGGAGAGCTTCCACATTTTAAAAACATGCATAGCCCAAAGAAACCTCTTAACTGGCAAATCTCTACATACACTTTACATCAAATCACTGATTCCACAATCTACTTACTTCTCCAACCATTTCATCCTTCTCTACTCCAAATGTGGCCTACTTAACACTGCTCGTAAAGCTTTCGAAGCAACCCAACAACCCAATGTCTTCTCTTTCAATGCTATCCTCAATGCCTATGCTAAAGAAGGTCAACCCCACCTTGCACACCACTTGTTCGATAAAATTCCCCAACCAGATATTGTTTCCTACAACACCCTTATTTCTGCTTATGCTGACCTTGGTTACACTCTGCCTGCTGTTAGACTCTTTCTTGACTTGAAGGACACGTGTCTTGCTATGGATGGGTTTACACTTTCCGCTGCTATTACTGCTGCTAATGATAATGTTGGTTTTATAACTCAGCTTCATTGCATGTCTGTATATACTGGCCTTAACTCTTATGCTTCTGTTAACAACACGCTTATTACGTATTATAGTAAAAATGGGGTTCTTGATTATGCGCGAGGGGTTTTTGAGTCGATGGGTGAGATAAAAGATGAGGTTTCTTGGAACACGATGATTGTTGCTTATGGGCAGCATAGGGAAGGGATAAAGGCATTGGCTTTGTATAAAGAAATGGAATTTAGGGAGTTATGTTTAGATATGTTTACTTTGGCAAGTGTATTGACAGCGCTTACGTCTATCGAAGACTTGCGTGGTGGGCTTCAATTTCATGCTCGGTTAATCAAAATGGGGTTTCAAGAAAATCCACATGTTGGAAGTGGGCTGATTGATTTGTATTCAAAATGTAGTGATGGTATATTAGATTGCAAGAAAGTATTTCGGGAAATTCCTTATCCTGACTTGGTCGTTTGGAACACAATGATTTCTGGATATTCACAGTCTGAATTGTGTGAAGAAGCTGTTGCTTGTTTTAGACAAATGCAGCTTGCTGGTCATCACCCTGATGATTGCAGCTTTGTTTGTGTGATTAGTGCATGTTCTAACTTGTCATCGCCGTCGCAAGGGAAACAGATTCACTCTTTGGCAATCAAATCTAGCATTCCATCCAATCGAATCTCAGTGAACAATGCTCTCATTACAATGTATTCTAAATGTGGAAATCTGCAAGATGCAAGACTACTTTTTGATAGAATGCCTGAGCATAATGCTGTCACTTTAAATTCTATGATAGCAGGCTATGCTCAGCATGGGCATGGAGCAGAGTCGCTTTTACTATTTGCATGGATGCTTGAAGGAAATATGACACCTACAAATATAACTTTCATCTCTGTCCTATCTTCATGTGCACACACTGGAAAAGTCGAGGAAGGGAAGAAGTATTTTGGTTTAATGACTCATAAATTTGGGATAAAACCGGAGGCTGAGCACTATATATGCATGATCGACCTTTTGGGTCGAGCAGGGAAGCTCGAAGAAGCAGAGAGACTAATCGAAACAATGCCATATAATCCTGGTACAATTGGCTGGGGCTCGTTACTTAGGGCATGTCGAACGCATGGTAATATAGGGCTAGCAACAAAGGCAGCTAACCAGTGTGTTCAGCTGGATCCATCAAATGCGGCGCCGTATGTCATGCTTGCGCACATGAATGCTTGTCTCGGCAGATGGGAAGAGGTAGCATTGATTAGAAAAGAAATGCGAGACAAGGGAGTTAGAAAGCAAGTGGGGTGTAGTTGGATTGAGGTGGCCAAGAGGGTTCATGTCTTTGTGGCAGAAGATAGTTCTCATCCGATGATAAATTTGGTGTATAAATTCTGGGAAGAGATGTCAAAGAAGATGAAGCAAGAAGGGTATTCTCCGGATTTGAGGTGGGCTCTGCTGAGAGATGATGGAACTAGACAGGAGGAGAGAGAGAGAAGCTTGTGGCATCACAGTGAAAAGCTGGCAGTTGCTTTCGGACTTTTATCGACCAAAGATTCTGAACCTATTCTTATCATAAAGAATTTGAGAATATGTGGTGACTGTCATAATGCAATTAAGTTTCTATCTGGTATGACAGGAAGAGTGATTACAGTAAGGGATTGCCACAGGTTTCATTGCTTCAAGGGTGGGACATGTTCCTGTGGGGATTACTGGTGATAGCTGATGAGTTTAGCAATCAGAATGCTGATCTGATTACAGTCAATTCATGTGATTGCCATGCGCTATGGAGAGTGAATTTGTGAACGTTATACAGTGTACTTTGAGTTAGTAAGATGGAGTACAATTTTGTATTTCTTGGCAACAGAAAGATGGGCCTAATATTTTTGTTTAACCAGTTGAAATTATAAGGTAAAGTTTATGAAGTACTTGAAAGGGTTCGCAGCATGTAGCTTTCTGTTTTTTTGGGATTGGATTATTGAGTCGTAATCCATTTTAATGTTATACGGTTAATGCTCTACATGATCTTAGATCTAGCCGGAGATGCTAATCATTTGCAACAATATGTGCATTATGTGATTAGGGGTATGAAGATGCCAACCTCTTGTTCATTCACTGCAAGGTTAATTACGAGGCAACTATGGAATGTGATGTTACATCTTAAAGAGGTGAAATGGTGCATGCTTGAGACAGCAAAAGAACCCTACAAAAGCTGGAGAAACAAAGTAACCAGCAAGAAGTTTAGTGTGTGCAACACAATCCCAGCAAGCATATGGTGGGTCATACGGAGAAAAAGAAATCATAAAACTTGAAGGCGGTTGGATAGCAACAATGGTAATTTTCTTGACCATGAATGATTGAACAACATGAAGAAAGATCATTTTGAATCCAATTAAAGATTAGTCACTTCATGTTATTCATTGTTTAACATGGTGATATAAGCAAATTTTTATTTCAAAAAGCATTTGTAATTCCATAATGCGTCCACCGAACTGCTTCAATTTCCCATTTTCTAACAATTTTAGGGATATACTTGTAACCTGACTGTTAGATGAGCCAACAGTTGACCGAGAAAAGTGATGTATATAGCTTTGGAGTGGTGTTGCTAGAGCTGATAACTGCAAGAGCTCCAATAGAACGAGGAGAACACATAGTGAGACTGGTTGCAGAGACCATATCTGATTCAAAAAATAACTGCAGACTCTACCAATTAATAGATCCAAGAATTGGCCCAGGTTCAAAACTCGAAGGCATTGATAGACTATTTGCATTGAGAATGAGATGTGTTAATGAATGACAGGCCTTCCATGGGTGAGGTTCTGAAAGAAACTGAGAGTATCATTGAACTGGCCAGCTTGAGCGAGTATACTGTAGAAGAGCTCACAATGACTAGGCTTTTGATTATAGTGGTAAATTTTGGGGTGCATGAACACCACTTTGTGAAGTTACTAAGGAGTAGGGGTGTCAAATGGGCGGGTTGGGCTGAAATTGGACATGTCAAAATGAGCTGAGTTAATAAATAACCGGGTCATTAACCCGCCCAAAGCTAAACGGGTTGGGCGGGTCATGATTTTATGAGCTGATTTTGTCACCCCTACTAAGGAGTATAATTGTGAATTGTGATATGCATTTGTTTGCTATATTGAGTATAAGTGTATAACCATGAATCACGTTTGTTTGTTTGTTTGTTTGGTACAAGTGATTCTTCTGTTCTAATACTAGCTTTATCTGAAGTCAGAATTACAGATGGCTTCTTGAGATTAAGTGATCTTTGTATCGATAATTGATTGAAAAAAAGTTAGATCATACTGAGCAGTACAGATGAATTCTGTAGCTCAAAACCTGGAACTCTTAACAAATTAAGAGTTCTCTTATTACACTGACCTTTGCAGCTACTTCAACTAGTGCAAAATTTGTGTGACCTTTTGGTCTTGGACTATGAAGTTTGTTTTTGATCATTGCATAATTAGTTACATCTCTCAAATTGTTTTGATCCCCTGATTTGAAAATTTATGTTATAAACCGTATTTTCATAATGGTTGTGTCTGGATCAACTTGCACACACTTGCACTAATCTAGCGGCTACATATCCTAGTGGGCTGCTACAGCCCGCCAGCTCAGCTTCAAGGTAATTATGTTAAGAAAAATTGTTTGTTTATCTTCTTTTCTCCTTTTTGGGCAAGAGAATTCATACCAGTGTTATAAAAGGCGGGGCGTTTTACATATGCCTCAACGATCTAGCGGCTACATATCCTGCTGGGCTGCTACAACCCGTCAGCTCAGCTTCAAGGTAATTATGTTAAGAAAAAATGTTTGTTTATCTTCTTTTCTCCTTTTTGGGCAAGAGAATTCATACCAGTGTTATAAAAGGCAGAGGCGTAAGGCGGGACGTTTTACATATGCCTCAGCGATCTAGCGGCTACATATCCTGCTGGGCTGCTACAGCCCGCCAGCCCAGCTTCAAGGAAATTATGTTAAGAAAAATTGTTTGTTTATCTTCTTTTCTCCTTTTTGGGCAAGAGAATTCATACCAGTGTTATAAAAGGCGGGGGGCGTAAGGCGGGGCGTTTTACATATGCCTCGGCGAGGCTAAGCCTCATGGGTATTTAATTTTTAGTATTTCATAAAATAATATAATTACCATAAATACTTTTAAATAGCTTAAATTACATAAAAAATAAAAGATATATATATATATATATATATATATATATATATATATATATATAATGCTTGATCCTCAGAAAAAAATTAATCAAAGCAATCCATTATATGCCACTTACAACTTGTAATTATATATAATATAATTTTACAAGTATGAACAATACAATGAAATAAAAACTATTATGAAATGTAAATCAACTATAACATCTTAACTTTCAAACAATGAAAAAATCACAATTTCTTAAAACAATATTGCTATCATACTATTCATTTTATCTCAATATTATAATTAAAACGTAACTCTTTCATGAATAAAAATAAAATTACTTTCAAATAGCAAAATAATAAAATATGATAATTTTGATACATAGGACAAAAGACCAATGACAAGTAAAAATGTACAATTTAGTTATGTATTTTTAAAAGAAATATAAAGTGATTTGTTACCATCTCATATATATATATATATATAACATACTACATAAAAGGTAGTATATTAGCTCCTTCCCCACTTTTTAGTTTACTCAAATGCCCTGCCAAATCATTAAAAAATATGGGCTTTTTAGTCTTTACTCCAAAACTCCCTAATTTTCCCTCCCCAATTTTCACCCCATCCCAAATTCTCCAATTCACGTACAAAGCTGGCGGGAAAAAGGGACAAAGCAACCATTTTCTCTCTAAAATTTCAATCTCGTTTTCTAAGTTTTCTCTTCTTTCAACATTGATCAATGCATTATGGAGGTAAGAATATAGTTTTTTAATACCTTTTCATTTGTTGATTAAATTATAGGATTAGATTATGCTGATACTTTTTTTTCCTTTTTGAAACAGAGTTGCCCAACTATTTGGGAGTTTTGTTTATATATAATTTTTTGTGCCTTTAGATTTGTTCTTGTTTGTTGATTGGTAAAACTCAATATTTAAAGTTCAATGAACTGATTTTATAGTTGGATGACTTAGTGTATTGACAAAATTGTTTCTTTTGATGGGTTTAAAAAACACAGGTCTTTAGTAGTATGAGTGATTCTACTATAGGAGTTTCAAGAAGTCAATGTCCGTGTGGTGATATTGGGTGCTTTATTAATGAAGACGTAGTTGTAGGATCTACAACAATTTTACATGAAGAACTTAGACAAGAAAATATTATTAATAACACTGATGGTAGTTTGAAGAGAGGCAAAGGGTGTGTTCGGTATGGAGTAAAATGTTTTCCTGGAAAATGTTTTTCGAGAAAATAAGTGAATTTCCACTTATTTTCTCATGTTTGTTTGAGTACTGGAAAATAAGTGAATTTCTTACTTATTTTCTCATGTTCATTTGGTTGATAGAAAACGTTTTCCGAAAAATACTCATCCAAGTCTCACCAACTCCAACTCCAACTCCAGCCCCACCCACACCCCTACCTATGCCCCACCCCTCCTTCCAAAAAAAAATTCTTTTGATTTTTTTTTTGTTTTTTGCACCCCCACCCCAACCCTCACCAACTCCAACCCAACCCCATACCCCCACCCACACCCCACTCGTACCCACCCACCCCTACGCCCCCACCTCTACGCCCCCACCCCTGCTCCCTTCCCCTACGCCCCTGATACGCTCAAATTACACCTATTAATGGCGTAAAGCGGACGTTGTCAAATATAGTAACCCAACAAGGTTGGGATCGAATCCCACAGGGAATATGGAGAGAAAAGAGTACTACTCGTATGCGATACCGGTCTTTAAATGCTTTAATCCTATTCCGGATAGTTTGAATTGATTGTTGAATAATGTAATTTAATACTTTGACTTAAAATGTAATTAATGTGAGAGAGAGAGACTAAGGTTGTGTTCCCCAATTTGATTAGATATTATGCTTCAGGTTTCAATGTGATATACTTCTAATGGTTGTTCTATGAATATGCACTTGGTCTCTTAAGGACTTCTTAATGTTTTCCAACAGTTAAGTCGTATTTCCTTTTTATGATTCTTCCGAATATAAAAGAGTTACAATCGAAGAGCGACCAATGATGCCAATTTAGACTTATTCTTATTCCTAAGTTAGTCTATTAAACAAGGGTTAACGCCTCGAGTTATTGTCATTCAATCTTACCAATACTAACTTTCTTTCCCAAGAACAGTTAATATAATGGCTTCGGATAATGCTTGCAATCATCACCCAACACTAAAGTATAAAAACTGAATGAATATCAACAACCATTATGCATATATCAATAATAGAAATCTATTCACATAATATCCATCATGGGTTCCACAACCTTAGCTTTAAAATTAGCTACTCATAATGTTGGATAACAAAGAAAGCTTACAAGTAAACATAATGAACTTACAATGCAATTACAAGATGGAATGAGAGTGAAATTGTTGTCTTAAATGCTCCAACAACTTCTAAGATGAAAGACCTAGGGTTTGTGCCTCCAAAACAAAATCTGAATGATGATTTAAAACCCTACATTAAGTATTTATAGAGCCAAAAATCGCGCCAAGTTTCTGGACAAAAATGTCCTTACGCCGCATCGTTACGGACCGTAACCTGTGTTACGGTCCGTCCTTCAATTCGTCATTTGTCAGCTTTCACGTTACGGCCATCATGCGACGGACCGTAACCTGTGTTACGGTCCGTCCTTTTGAGGCGTAACTTGTGACTCTACTTGGCAACTCTCTGGAAATTTGGCTGATGTTACGGTGACTTGTTACGGACCGTAACATGAGTTACGGACCGTAACACTCCACCATAACATTGATGATTTCATTGAAACTCTCTGGAAATTTAGCCGATGTTACGGTGACATGTTACGGACCGTAACATGAGTTACGGACCGTAACACTACACCGTAACACTGATGATTTCAATGAAAACTCTCTGGAAGTTTAGGCCCTGTTACGGTTCAATGGTACGAACCGTAACATGAATTACGAATCCCGTTACGGTCCGTAACATGAGTTACGGACCGTCACTTAGCTCCATTTTGTCCTTTTTCAGCATTTCATCTCATTTCCGATCCTTAGTTAATCAACCCTATAAAACACAAAAATAACATAAGAAACAATGTAAAAACACTTGAAATCAAGGAACATTTCTAGTTACAAAGGCATAAAATGTGTCGAAAATCACGGCACATCAGCCCCCACCCCCCTCTATTTTTAATTTTTTTAAAATTTTTTGCACCCCCACCCCCAACCACTCCCGTAACCCATACACCACCCCCTCCCCCGCACCCTACCCCCACCCACCCTCCCCCCCACAACATTTTTTTTTGAAGTTTTTAATTTTTTTTCTACACGACCACATCCCCCATCACCCCCTTCCCCCCTTGCGTGGAACCCATACCACACCAACATCCCCCTCCCCAACCCCAACAATTTTTTTTTTGAAGCTTTTTATTGTCTCTTGTGGGTTTCTACACTCCCAGACACCCCCTACCCCAAAAAAAAAATCTTTTCACCACCCAACCCCACGGGCCCCCCCCCCCCCCAATACCCCATGACCCCCCCCAATTTTTTTTTTTGCGGGGGGGGGGGGGGGGGGGGGTGGGGGACTTCGTAGGGGTAGGGTGCAGGGTGGGGTGGGGGTGCAAAAAAAAAGTCAAAACCTTTTTTTCATAAAGAATAATTTTTTTGTGGGAGAGGGGTGCGGGGGTGGGGTAGGGTGCTAGGTGGAGTGGGGGTGCAAAAAAAAAGTCAAAACGTTTTTTTCAAAAAAAATAATTTTTTTGTTGGGGGGTGGGGTAGGGTGCTGGGCGGGGTGGGGGTGCAAAAAATAAAAGTCAAAACCTTTATTTTAAAAAAATAATTTTTTTTGTGGGATGGGTGCGGGGGTGGGGTAGGTGCTGGGTGGGGTGGGGTTGCAAAAAAAAAGTCAACCTTTTTTTCAAAAAAAAATAATTTTTTTGTGGGGGAGGGGTGAGGGGTGGGGGTGCGGGGGTGGGGGTGTAAAAATAGAAAAAAGTCAAAACCTTTTTTTTTAAAAAAAATATTTTTTTTGTGCGGGGGAGGGGGGTAGGGTGCGGGGTTTTGGTGGGGGGTGCAAAAAATCAAAATAATGTCAAAATTATTTTTCCAAAAAAAAAATATTTTTGGGCGGGGGAGGGATGGGGTGGTTGGGGTTGGGAGTGGTTGGGGTTGGGTTAGGTGGTGGTAGAGTGATTGGTGGAATGAACTTGTGAACTTGTTTTCCCTACTTTTATTAGGGAAGTCATTTTCCCCAATTTTGAGGAAAATGTTTTTTTGGAAAATGTTTTCTAAAATTTTTGACCAAACGAACATGAGAAAATTGGAAAACATTTTCTGGAAAATGTTTTCCTCCATACCGAACACATCCAAAGTGTTTAATAGTAATGATGAGGCTTACAATTGCTATGTAAATTTTGCTAAAAGAAATGGTTTCTCAGTTAGACGTGAGCGCCATTTGGGAAGTGCAGAACATCCTATGAGAATTTATAAAAAGGATTATATTTGTCATCGAGCCGGTAGCCCTCGTCCTCAAAAGATAGTAAAAAAAGAGCGGCAAAGAGATTGAAAATCTTCCTGATGTAGTTGTAAAGCCAAAATGTCTATTGCCAAAGACATAATTGACGGGATCACCTGTTGGACGGTGGTATGTTTTGATAATGTCCACAACCATGACCTATTGAGTGATAAGGAGGTGAGCTTCCTTCCCGCTTATCAAAATATTGACATTGTTGATCAAAAGCGGATTACACTTCTTGCGAGAGCTGGTTGTTCCATGGGTTTGATAAGAAGGGTGCTTGAATTAGAAAAGGAAGTAGATCCAGGCCAATTGCCTTTTACGGAAAATGCTATAAGGAACTTTGTTCAATCAGAAAGTTCTACCAATATTCAAAGTGATGCACTGGAGCTACTAAAAATATGCAATAGTTTGAAAGATAAAGATGGTGATGTCCAATATGATTTCACGGTTGATGCATGTCAAAGACTCGGACATATCATTTGGAAATTTGGAGACTCCATTCGTGCTTATGAAATTTTTGGAGATGTAGTTGTTTTCGATACTACTTACCGATTGAATCGTTATGAGATGCCATTGGGAGTTTGGATTGTTGTGGACAATCATGGCAACTCTATTTTCTTTGGTTGTGTTCTCTTGCGAAACGAGAAAGCATCTTCTTTTTCGTGGGCATTAAAGGTTAATACCGTTGTATTCTCAATTTTTTTTTAAAAAAATCTAGTTTTATAGCTATTGTATATTTATTTTGCAGAGTTTTTTGCAACTTATGAATGGAAAGCACCCACAAACTATACTAACAGATCAAGATCTTGGCTTAACAGAAGCTATTGTCAATGAATTGTCGCACACCAAACATGCATTTTGCATATGGCATATTACATCCAAGTTCCCCACTTGATTTTCTTTTGTCCTTGGTTCAAGGTATTTGCAATTCAAATATGAATTTCATAGGCTTTATGAACTTGGCAGCATTAAAGAATTTGAGCACCAATGGGATGAATTGATTTCTCAGTTTGAACTTGGATCGGATCGGCATATCAATTTTTTATACATAAATTGTGCATCATGGGCATTGCCTTATTTGAAGGGGTACCTTTTTGCTGGAATGACAACGACTGGACGCTCGGAATCTATTAATGCATACTTGAAAAGATTTTTACATGCAAGAACAAGTTTAAAAGAATTTGTTGAGCAGGTCGGGACTGCGGTCAGCATAAGAAATCATGCTGGTGAAGAGGCAACGATACGACAAAAGTATTACAATCCTCATATTAAGACATTCATGCCAATAGAAAAACATGCTTCAAAAGTCCTCACACCTTTCGCTTTTAAATTATTACAAGATGAGATGATACTCCCTTTTGAATATCATCTATTTCCAAATAGTGATAGATCATCCATTGTATATCAAATCAGTTTTTAAATATGAACATACTTTATTCCGTATAAATACTGTTTCAGATGAGTACAAGAGGAGGGAGACGTGAAGCCTAACTTCCGATATTACATTAGGTAGAGAGAACATCATCTCTTCTTACAAGATTCCAAGAATAAGCTACTAGTTTCTAAAGGCCAAATTCATGGAGGAGAATCTCCTTAGTTGCAGAATGTAGCTCAGAATTGCCAAAAATGAAAGTGCATTTGATGCTTTATTTCAACACCTAAAGTATGGCCATTTTGCTAGATTTTTGGTGCATTTGAGGCTGCATTTTCAGCACTCTAATACAACAGCAGGTTGGCCATTTCTTTGTGCATTTTGCTGTATTTTCGGGTGCTGTTTAAGTTATATTTAAACACAAAATGCAGCAGCAAATTGGTCACTGTGTAGGCATTTCTTTTGCTGCATTTCAGCATATAGAGCCCGTTTGGATTGGCTTACAGCTTAAAGTTGTTTGCAGCTTATAAGCTGAAAAAAATAAGTTGGGGTAGTCCAACTTATTTTTTTTGGCTTATAAGCTGTTTTCAGCTTATAAGCTGCTTTAGATAAACTAAGTCAAATGGGTCCAATTATTTTTTTGAGCTTATTTTAAGCATAAAATGACTTTAAGCTGGCCAGCCAAACACTCAAAAAAACTGAAAACAGCTTATAAGCCAACTTATAAGCCAATCCAAACGGGCTCATAATGCAGTAACAAATTAACTGCAAAACTAGTCCATTTTGGTTGTTTTTTCAGCAGCTAATGTGAGTGTTTAAATATTGTGCAAATATGACTATTCGCCAAAAATGGGGAATTCTTGAGTACCCACGGCACATTACCTAAAGAATAGGATCCGTGATGCCTTCTGATTTGTAAAGTGTCATTGCCTTTTGTGAGGGACAACAATTAAACATAGGAGTGAGTAATTTAATAGCTTTTCCCAATGATAGACGGGGCGACAACCCTCTTAAGGGAATCAGTTACATACGTAGGTTGTTTTGTGTGTGCGCATCTGTGTTATGGTGCTAAAAAAAATCATCAAGTGACTCACCTGCGACCAGAATCTGCGATTCGCATGTCAAACATGCGAATCGCATCTTCTGCCACAGCTGTTGACAGTGAGGCACTTCTCAACAAGTGCCATCTGCGACACTACCTGCGAATCGCAGGTCACACATGCGACTCACATGTTGTGTTTCGCAGGTGGTGCCACCCTTTATATACCCCTTTCTTGTTGCTAATGGAACACCATAAATAATGGGTATATTTTCGTATGTTGTACAGGATGGTTCGATCAAATCAAGCTCAAGGTGGAGAAAAACGAGCAAACGACAAACTTCCACCTCTAGAAGAAAAGAAAAGGCACCGGCTGATCCTATCCCCCAGTCTGAAGAGGGGACACATGGGGCTTCCTCCCCTGAGCCCGAGGATGCCGTCACCAGAGGTCAACGAAGGGAAGCAATAGAGCAACGGTTCACCGTGCCTGGATCCAAAGAACTGTATAAGGCTTGGAATACAATTAAGCCTGATGGGAATCCAGTACGGGGCCTCATTGTAGAAAAGAGAGTCACTCTACAGGGGATGCACGACCAATGTCCGGGCATCATTCGCAAGCTTGAGGCCTTGAGATGGAACTATTTCACGCAGCCCGCTGACTACTGCCCAGCCCTGGTAATGGAATTCTATGCCGCTTATGCGGCCACATTGAATGCAAAGAGGACGCGCCGCACACCAAAGAAAAACATGGAGCACCTCTGTTGGGTTCCGGTTCGGGGGAAGGAGATTGATTGTGCTGCAGACACCATAACATCTATCCTATATGAGCAACGCAGCGAAATAGACCCTATTGAAGGTTGGCCTCCGGTGAGTTCTGAATATGATTTGAAGATGGAAAACCCGGAGGACCACCGACAGTGGGTTGCTTCAGTGATCGCCTCAGGGACTCCACCATGGCTGGATCCATCTGTCCCGATTGAGAAGAACACTTTCAACCGCGAAGCCAAGTTTTGGCTATCCCTAGTATCATCGCGGGTGATCCCTTCCAAGCATAGCACTGACATACCCATTACAAAGTGTATTCTCATTACATCACTCATGTCCGGGTACCTTGTCGATGTGGGGATAGTTATCCGAGAAGAGATCAAGAATAGGTCCACTCAAAAGAACACATCGCTCTCTTTTCCGTGTTTGATCACTAAATTATGCCGCCGGAAAGAGGTTCGTGATATTCCTCGGGTGGACAGGAATTTACCGGCTGATCAAATGATTGATTATACCAAATTAGAACCGGGGACTAGGAAGTGAAAGCGGGTGAGCACAGAGCCAAGAGCTTCGGGAACAACACTTGATGCTCATATTCTTGAGCTCGAAGACTTGGCCACCAATGATGAGGAGACAACTCCCAGCACTGCCCCTCGAGCACCGAGGTCTGACCCTTCGAGTTCTTCCACTACAGTTCCCGCTGCCCCTGTTCCACCATCCACCACAGCAGCTCGTGGAGTGTCTACCGAGGGTATGCGGGTGCTCCGCGCAGCAGATACTAAAGTTAATTGGTTGGTTGAGAGGCTTCCCAATTTTGTGAAAGAGGCAATTGAGGCAGCAATGGCACCCTACACTCAGGCGATCACAGATATTAGGAAAGAGCAGGACAAAATTAAAGAGCATATTCGCCAAATCGATCGTCGGTTGGAGCGTATTGAGGGAGGCAGTGAAAGCGGGCTTCCTGCCATTCGGGCGGACCTAGCTAAGGTCAAGGAGGACATTCGAGTATTAAAAGTCCCCGACATTGAGCTCAGTGCACCCATTCTACCATCTGGTGCTTCCTTATTCTCCACTGGGCCCACAGCGCCTGCCATGCCATCGGGAAAAGGGGTGGAGGAGCCAACTGGGGAGGAAGAAGACACTGAGGAAGAAGAGGAAGAAGAAGAGAAAGAAAGTGATGAAGATTTTGACGAGGAGCTGGAGGTTGACCCAGCTGTTGAGGAGGCACGTACTTCCTCCCGAGCTGCTGGTATCGCTGAGGATGAGATTGACACATATGTGGCCATGCAACAGTCCTTAGAGGCGAGCAGGAAATCCAGGGGGGCCTCTCGACCCCCGAGGGCGGGTAAGGCCAGTTCATCCACAACTCCTCCAGCTGACACACGATTGCCCCCATCTGTGGGGCCTGCGATATTGACACCCGGGCTGGAGGGTGATACTACACCGCTCTCATTGATAGTACCTCCGTTGGAGGTTCTCCCTGCTGATCAGACACCACCGGACGCCTGATGCGTCCATCGTGAGTTACTCATCCCTTGTACTACATTTGATGCATTGGGGACACTGCATATTCCTTTTGTTGGGGGTGGGACAGATCACGCTGCATATGTTTTTATTTTTATTTTTTATTGTTGTAGGATAGGTCATATGTTTGTTTTTATTGTCGTAGGATAGCTCATGTTTAAGTTGTTGCACTTGTAGTTTGTCATTGCCAAGTAGAATAGTGATGGTTGATCGGTTTATAATTTTTCTTGTTTCGTTTTTCCATCGTATTTTGATATCGTATTTTGATAACACCACTCCCTCAAAATTCTTGCATATGTACTCAGAGGGGAAGAGCAACACTAACATGACTCATTTGGTGACGTACAAATGTTTTGAATGTTTTGCAAGCCTAGAATGATGGGTTGAGAAGTAGTTAGAAGATAGCAAAGTAATCCATGTGCCATTTGTGTGAAAGGTTATTGTCCTAGTATTGTGCAAATGTGTGATCTAGAACTTGCCCGGAAAGTATCTCAAGGCGAAATACTAAACTACACTTGTTTGAAAAAGGACATTAGGCTCTCTTTGGACCGCCACTAAACCTAAAAATTCCTACCCATTGCATTGATATCCTAGTTAACCCATTTTTGAGCCGTAACTTTGTTTTTCTTTTCTTTCATTACAACCTTGTGACAGGCCCCATTCCTTTTGTCCTTGTTTACCCACCTTTTTGCACCCTATCTCCCTAAGCAAATCAAACACGCTACAATAGGCTAAGCGATTAAGTTTGGGGGTGGTAGTCAGCTAAAAAAAAAGTGTATATGTAGATATTTGCGTAGAGAAAGGTGTGTATATGTACATATAAATTGTATGTTTAGCAGTTAACGCAAGGGTGTGAATAATGGTTGTGACGTAAGAAATAAATGGGAAACTAGAGAAGAAATAACGATATTGGCAATAGGAGGCACGAATTGGCGGACAATGCTTAAATGCTGAAGAAGGGACGGATTAGGTGAAGGAAGTGTGTTCGAAAATGCTTAGGGAGACGTCAAGTCACTCTTACCCAAATTTCACCCCACCTTAACCCCGAACCTTAGTTATGACCTGCAAGTCCTAATTGATTTTGAACAAAGTGTGTTTACATTAGTGGAGAAATACTTAAAGGGCAAGCTTATGGCACCACATTTTTTTTGGTACTTGTACATCTTCTTTTCTGAGTGTAAGTAGTTCTCTCCTTATTCGTCTTCTGTCCCAGTTGCTATTCGTGAATATGTGTGTGTGGGACATTTCTTTGGTCTTTCTGTGAGGGCATGTGGATTACTAGGCTCAACGAAAGAATTACTTCTTGACGCTTCATTCGAAGTCGTTTCTTTTAAAGATAGAGTAACATTGTGTCATCAAGTGTAGCAGTTGGTTAATGCTCGCCTTTTGAGGAAAGGCACCATGTCTCGCAACAAGAGGTAGGGGAACTCGTATTTTGAATGATTATGTTTTGACTGATCACGATCATCATTATAGTACCTAGCAATTGTCATATCTTATAGTTCTGTTTTAAATGCTTGAGGATAAGCAAAAGTATAAGTTTGGGGGTGTTGATGAGTCGTGAAATTACGGCTCATTCGACGCCAACTACTTAGTCTTTTGTAAATCCCCAAGTACTTTTGATGTCGTTTCTCGTGCTTTTGTGTCAATTTGTAGAATAACATGTGCCGGAAGCAACTTGAAGCAAAACGAAGCAAATGAAGAAAAAAACCAGCAAAACTGAACCAGGGCATCACCTGCGAATCGCAGGTACTACATGCGAGTCGCAGGTGGTGCCGCATCTATTGACAGAGATGGCCCAAGAAGAAACCACATGTGACACCACATGCGACACCATATGCGAGTCGCAGGTGGCACATGCGAATCGCATCTGGTGTTGCAGATGCTGCTCAACAGATAATTGAAGATGCGGCACCTGCGGTGATAAGGTGAAACCTGCGACTCGCAGGTTGAACATGCGACACTATGTGCGATTCGCACCCTATGCGCAGGGGCATTTTTGTCTGGAAATTGTTCCCGTTTTGGACATGCTATAAATAGATTTGCTAGGGTTTTGGATTGGATTATTCTGTAGTTTTTAGCATAGACTCTTGTGGAGTTCATTTATTGTTGGTTGGTGAAGCATTTAAGAGATTCCTTTTGGCTTTGTTGTCTTCTCCATCCAACATATTTGTAAGATTTATGAATACATTTTACTTGATTGATTTACCTTTAATGGATATTAGTAGCTAATCTTTCAGCTAAGGTTGTGGGATCCAATGTGTTAGTTATGTGATTGGGTTTCATATTCATACGACATTTATATGCTAATGGTGTTTTCTATTAACTTTTCAAGCATCAATGTCTTGTGATGGTGTACAACATTACTTGTGCCTTAATACCATTACTTTGCTTGGAAAAGAAAGTAGAGGTTAGGAAAAGAGTTAATAGCAACAATGTGGGTCATTAAATCCATCTAATAGCTTGAGCTAGGAATAGGAAAGCTAGTTGAGGCTATATGGGTGCTCTCTTATAAAACATCCTAGGGCTTGGAAAAGCTTAGGATGAAATTTGCTGATTTGGTTGGAAAACTTTTGGCAAGAATCGCGTGACCCTTGGCTTAATGCACTTAGGCATATAAATAAGTTGAATTGATACCCAATAGCATCACTTTCCATTGGAACCACAACCTTAGTCCCATTTACCAATTGTTTACATCCTATTACCATTCTCTGTTTTTAATGAACAAACAACAATCAAACTCTTATTATATTTTCCTTCCCCTGGAAATATAGACTAACAGTCGGGTGTTACACTTGTCAAGTATACTTCTTCACTGTATTCTCTGTGGGATTCGACCCCAACCTTGTTGGGTTCTATATTTGACAACGACCGCTTACTCCTGATATCAAAGGTGTAATTTGGGCGTATCAATTTTGTGCGGATTACCCTTCAAAGGCACCGGTCTTTAATTTTTGCTCTTTGCCTAACTCCTTGATGTTCTGGATTCGAACCCCAGCTCAGTTTAAAAAAAATAAAAAATCGCAAGGCAGATGTTTAGATTCTCAAGACAGAGTTTTGCATTCAAAAATTTGTCTAAAGCCTAACTTTAGCCCGAATAGGCCAAACTTCGCTACGAAACTCTGCCTAGCGATTTTTTTTTTGACTGAGCCGGGATTCGAACCCCAATCCTCATGCTATTAGGTGAAAGGAAAAAAATTAAAAACTACCAATTTGAGCGGCAAAAATTAAAGACTAGTGTCTTTGAAGGGTAATCGTGCAAATGACCCTTTTGGGATGAACCCTCTAAAGTCAAGGCTTTAGGCCCTGGGGTGGTCTTTAACTTTACCCCTCAAATTGGTGGTCTTTAATTTTTGCTTTTTGCCTAAAATCCATAGGTTCCAGGTTCAAACCCCCGCTCAGTCAAAAATTTTAAAAAAAAATCGCAAGGCAGAGTTTGAATTTCGCTTTGCCCCCTCTGGCAAACTTTTAGTTGAGCTTAACTAAAAGTCTGCCGGAAGGGGCAGACTTTGCCTTGAGGCATATATATATATATATATATATATATATATATATATATATATATATATATATATATATATATATTTTACCTTTTAAGGCAAACTTTTAGTTATGCCTTAACTAAAAGGGTGCCCCATAAGACATAACTAAAATTATGCCCCATAAGGTGGAGCTTTTCCTTAAGGCATAACTAAAAGTTTGCCGTATAAGGCAAAGTCTATGCCTTAAGAAAAAGTTCTGCCTTATGGGGTATACTTTTGGTTATGTCTTAACTAAAAGTCTGCCCCATAAGGCATAACTAAACTATGCATTAAGGAAAAGTTCTGTCTTATGGGGAAGATTTTTAATTACGCCGGATCGGAAATGGCTTTAGTTTTTCCTTAAGGCATGTATGACGAATCTGGCATACACACCCCGCAGCCTTTATGCCTGAATGGGTATTCGAACCCAGAACCTCAGATGTTCGCCCACCTTTTTAAGCGAAAGACAAACTTAAAGACCACAAATATGAGCGACAAATGACAATCCGCACAAAAAAAATGTTAGGCCCCCAGTTTTTCATCAATATAGGTTTTCTATATATATTATTTATTTATTTGAAAAATTATAAAATACTTTGAGTATTTTTTGTCATTGAAAGCAAATAGTTAATTGATTGGTAGACAAGAAGGCCCTAAATTAATAAGTAACATATAGTTCATAAATACTCAATCTATTTTAGTATATTTACCAAAAAAAAAAAAAAGGCTCCCGATTGGTTTTTCTACCATACTCAATCTATTTTGTAATATTTTTCTCTCAAACTTGAGTATACTCTACGCTTATATATTTCTTCTTTGTTTCTTCAAGAGTGTTTGACTATATTACTTTGAAAGACAAGAGCTATAGTGTATGAATTTGCTTTTTTTTTTTTTCTCGGGCACGAAATATTGCAAGAGTTATATTAAAGCACCACACAAGTATTGATCAAATCAAGTTATCAACTTCTTGAATCAGGTTCTATTATTTCAATTTTTTTGATATTGTTTTCATCTAAAGCTTGCTTGATATTTTACTACATACATACATACATACATACATACATATATATATATATATATATATATATATATATATATATATATATAATCTTTTTAATTATTTATTAGAATATATGAATCCAGTTGTCCAAAACAAAAAAGAAAAAAAAAAGGAGAGAAGAATTGAATTTTTGATACAATCTAAAAAAGGAGCTCTTGAAGAAGTTAGTGAGATATCTGATACGGATCCTCAAAAAGTGGACTTCAAATGAAAAATATATAATTATTTCTTTTCTCATTTTCGTGATAAAAAATTTAAGGCCTGTCATCAAAAGTTTGGCTTTAGGCCCCAACAGTATTGAGTAGTTCTTGAGTCGTATTGACATAGGGCAATTTGCATGATTTCCCTTATTTGGGGGTGGTCTTTAATTTTTTTTCCTTCGCCTAAAATACTCTGAGATTCTGCAATTGAACCCCGGCTCAATTAAAAAAAAAATTGCAAGTTCATTGCAAAATTAGGCTTATTCGGGCAAAAGCTAGGCCTTAAGACCTAACTTTTGTAGAATTTCAAGCTTTAGCAGAATTAAGAAGAAAAAATTGCCTTAAAATTTTTGCCTTGTAAGGCAGATTTTTTGCGTGGTCTGGCCTTGTGATTTTTTTTTTCGCTGAATGGGGCGTTCGAACTTAAAACCTTATAATCACTATTATGCTTGCTAGTACCTTTCTTAAAAATCTAAAATTAAGTTAGGCAAAAATCCATACTTTGGTAAGACCAAAAATCGAAGACCCGCCGTGATCTCAACACCCTCACCTTACAAACATAGCCATTTTTTACCAGTCAAATCCACCTGTGTGAAAAATATGCTCCTTTGCTGTTGTGATTTTAAATAGAATGGACCATTTGGTCCATCCAAAAAATATCCATCTTAAGTTTTACCCCATAAAGAGTGATTCCAAGGTTCAATTCCTACTGCCATGCCTTTCCTCATTAATTCACCATTTTTATTTATTTGCTATAATTGATTTTTATTTATTTATTAAAGGACCCTGATTAAGCATATTATATTCCTGACAGAATGCTACTATAATTTTTTTGATTTCTACTTTCGCTGAGTATTTTCTCGAAAGATTCTAACTAAGGTGAACAAGAAGTTGGAATTAAGAAAATATTTAGTTATATTAGGTTTGAAAGAAAATAAAAGGAAACTAATCATGTACAATATCTAATAAATTCACGGTAGGTGAAGTTGTTGGTTTATTTTGATAAAATTAGTATTTGTACCCGCGCGATGCGTGGTTGATATCAAAAGAACTAATCGTAACAAATTGTATGTCCAAAGTACTAATGTGTAAAATTATCACTATTGAGTTTTCAAACTCAACTATTCACCACACTAATCTTTAATTGATATTTGTAATGGCTTCTCATTAGAATTATTGCTAAAAATATTGCCATTTATGTTTGAGAAAATGATGCATTGCTATAAATATTTTTATTAATTTAAATTTCTTAAACCAATTTTTGCTGGTTTTGGTACTTTTGGATAACTTAATTGATAATTAATTATATATTTCAATTTTTCACTATGTAGATTGAAATAACCAAGACTCCTAATACAGCTTTTTCCCAATAAACAAAATGATTCGTTCCTTGAATTGTTCAATAATTTTTGTTTTTGACTTTATCTGTGGATAGTTTAAATACATGATTTTCCAAAATTTTATCATAATTCAAAACTCTTTCTTATGTAAATTCAAATAAATCTTATCCTTCTATATTTTTGTGTCTTTTTTCTTCCTTACTAATCATTGTTGCCTATATATTACCTAGTATTGTTATACTATTATGTGACTTTTAATAACTTATAATTTGATTTATAGCCTGTTTGGCCAAGTTTATTTTTCCCCAAAATTTTTCCAATAAGTGCTTATTTGAAAAAAAAAGTGAGGTGTTTGGCCAAGCTTTTGGGAGAAAATAAGTGCTTCTGGGGAGTAGCAGAAACAGTTTTTCAGAAACTAAAAAAAATAGCTTTTGCTCAAAAGCACATTTTGAAAAGTACTTTTGTGAAAAATACATATAGAAGCACTTTTTAAAAGCTTGGCCAAATACTAACTGCTGCTCAAAAGTGCTTTTTAAATTAATTGGCCAAACATGAACTATTTTTCGCCAAAAGTATTCTTTTGAAAAATACTTTTTAAAATAAGCTGATTTTAGAAGTTTAGCCAAAAAGGCTATTAGTCTTTGCTATTGCTTCTGCAGTTCTACTTACATTTTCAAATTGCCTTTAGTTTCTCTCCATCCATATAAGCATTATAAATGTCCATTTGTTTTTTCCTGTTATGCTATTTTTACCAGTTTATCTCATTTAGTATTTTTACCTATGGTCCAAATAATTTCACATGTTATTCAAAATTGTAATTTTGAATTACTCTAAAATATAAAACTCTTCCTTCAATTTTTTTTTTGTTTTGAAATCTATTAATGTTTTTGTTAATACTATTTTCGTATTATGTGTATCAAGCAATTAAACATTCCTTCTCTTTAGCTAACAATATAACATTTATTGTTTTAATTTTTATTACCGAAATTATGTGCATGAATAGAAAATAACTAAATGACTTATTGTTGGCTTGACATTTGATTTAATATCCTTTCTCATTACTTTCCTTTAAATATAATATATAGAGCTAAATAAGAATAGACATAGAATATTTTTATTCTTGATATAAGTTTCTCTGATATTTTTAAATTTTATTCTATTCCTAGAATTTCTTTCAAGTTTTAAGTTGATAAACTATATTTTTAATTATTTGTTATTCACTTTATTTTATTCCCCGAACTAATGCAAAGTATCAATATCCTCACATTATATTTTTTATTATCATTTTTTAATAATTGTTTAGTTTTAGATTTTATGTGTTGAGATTTCAGTTGCGTGATTTTATTACAATGCTCATTAATTTCATCTAAAATACTCTGAGGTTCTGCTTTCGAACCCCCGCTCAATTAAAAAAATAAAAATCTGCAAATTCATTGCAAAAATAGGCTTATTTGGGCAAAAACTAGGCCTTAAGACTTCACTTTTGTAAAATTCCAAGCTTCAGCAGAATTAAGAAAAAAAAATTGCCTTAAAAATTCTGCCTTATAAGGCAGATTTTTTGCATAGTTTGGCCTTGCAATTTTTTTCTTTTTCCACTGAATGGGGTGTTCGAACCTAAAACCTTATTATCACTATTATGCTTGCTAGTACCTTTTTTAAAATTCTAAAATTTAAGTTAGGCAAAAATCCATACTTTGGTAAGACCAAAAATCGAAGACCCGCCATGATCTCAACACCCTCACCTTACAAACATAGCCATTTTTTACCAGTCAAATCCACCTGTATAAAAAATATACTCCTTTGCTGTTGTGATTTTAAATAGAATGGACCATTTGGTCCATCCAAAAAATATCCATCTTAAGTTTTACCCCATAAAGAGTGATTCCAACGTTCAATTCTTACTGCCATGCCTTTCCTCATTAATTCACCATTTTTATTTATTTGCTATAATTGATTTTTATTTATTTATTAAAGGACCCTGATTAGGCATATTATATTCCTGGCAGAATGCTATAATTGTTTTGATTTCTACTTTCGCTGAGTATTTTCTCGAAAGATTCTAACTAAGGTAGACAAGAGGTTGGAATTAAGAAAATATTTAGTTATACTAGGTTTGGAAGAAAATAAAAGGAAACTAATCATGCACAATATCTAATAAATTCATGGTAGGTGAAGTAGTCGGTTTATTTTTATAAAATCCGGCCACCCCCACAACTTGTGCCGTCTCTTTAAGTTATTTAATACAGTACTCTTTAATTGCTTTGATGGACCGAAGAACCATGCACAGGATCATTTATTTCCCAGGACAAGATAAAAGTATCCATCGCATGAGTTAGGACTTAGGTCCCACAGAAATACAAATTTAAAACAATGTTATCATGTATATTATCCACATCAAAAAGATTTATCCAAACCCGTTTCATTACCTAAGGTAAAAATACATATTAATTAGCTTTAGAGTTAATTGATATTTACATGTAATGGGTACGAGCGACAACAGTTTCAAATAAAAGCTTATTCAAATCAGTAAACTTGTTTCCTTCTTTTTTTTTTTTTTTTTTTGCTGCATCTTTATTCATGACAACTAGATCAATTGGACACCTGAGTTGTCATTTGCTTCTTCATCTTATCCCACCAAATAAAATATAATACAGTCAAGAAATTGGTATAAATTAAGGTCACAAAACGTGCTCGGATGACATTTGACAAAATGTAGGAACCCTTGGACCATACCAACAAGTTGCTAACTTTTACTAATTATTCTGAGAAGGTACTTATTTTCACGTTGACTTCCACAAGCTAATACTATACAGCCAGAATGCTAATAATTTTATTGCGTTTGCCTATAATCTTCTTTCTTTACACGTTGGTGTAATTTGAGCCTTTCGACCCCATGGTGTTGCTTTTTATTACTCCTAATAGATACCGGTTATTATTAGTTCTCCCACAAGCCAAAACAATTAAATAAATGAAAAGGAAGAAAAAGAAAGAGAGGTTGAATATTTTCTTTAAATTAAGACAGAGAAGTTTGTTTTCATCTACAAAATGAAGTAAGCGTATGCTAGTAATAAATTAAATTTAGTCGGTGATACAATTACCCATGCATATGGTTTCATCATCATATTATAAAATATTTCCTTTACTTAATTGGAAATTAACTTTTACAGTAAATTGAAAGTTTTAGTATTTCAAATGTACACAAATATATACGTTTGGTAACTATTGAGCTGATATGACTCTACCCAAATCAATCGAACAAAAAGCTTGTCGAAAGCTATAAATTTGAGAATAGATAAAAAGCACGAGCTACCTAAGAGGACAATTATTGTCTCATGAATGTCACATGTAATAAGTAATCCTTCCGTCTCATATTATTTGGCCACATTACTAAAAATGTATGTCCCAAATTACTTGTTCATTTACATTCAAGAAGTATTCTTAAATGACATGTGATCTACACTTTCCATTTTATATAAAAATGTTGCTAAGTTTTGTCCATGTGGATAAATAAAGGCATAATGACACCTACATGGAAATTTAAAAAAAAAACTACATTTGTTTTAAAAAACAAACTGAAAAATAATAATTTTTTAAAAAATTATAGAAAATTAAAAAAAAGTTTGAAAAATGGAAAATTTATTTTTTTAAAAAAAAAATAATAAGAAGACTGATTATTTAGTAAAAAATCAAAATTTTCCATTTTTTAAATCTTTTTTTTTTCTGATTTTCTAAATTTTTTGATATTTTTTTTTAAAAATTATTATTATTTTCATATTTTTTTTAAAATCCAGATTTTTTTTTAAAATGCTGATTTAAAAAAAATGCAGTTTTTTTTTTTAAAAAAATATATAGTTTTTTTATAAAAAATATTATTTTTTAATTTCCATGTAGGTGTCACCAAAGCATTACTTATACCATGTGGACAATTTTTTTGAGAAAGTTTCAGCTTCACAACTTGCCTTTTGAAGAGCGAGTTCACACATTTAGTTCAGGTGTACATATTTTGTAAACTAGATAACGATAGTTTAGGTAGTTTTCTCAATCTTATGATAATTTAAGTATGAGTTGTCATGTAGAATGTAGATCACATGTCATTCAAGAATAATTTTATTTAGGGAAAATGGTCAAATATACCCCTTTACTTTAGTTTAATAGTTAAATATACCCTCCGTTAGTCAAAATAGATAAATATACCCCTTCCGTTAGTCAAAGTAGATAAATATACCCCTTTCGTTAAGAAACTACACAAATATACCCCTCAGTTGATAGAATCTCCAATTCCACCATTAATTACCCGATTTAACTCTAAAAAATCCATGCCCGACCCGCCCCGACCAGCAAATTAAATTCTTTTCATCCACATATACCCACCGCTACTATAACCGACCCAACACAATCACCACCACCATCGGCACCACTATTTTGTTGATCATATTTCGTCCTTTTCCTTCCTTTGGATCTCTGATGTGCTAAATGGCAGCTTATATTGCTCTTCAATCTGGTGTAGTATTTATAATCCTCTTAGATTTGCCATGTTATCTTCCAGATGCATAGTGGAAAGATTCAATTTGCTAGATTTGTCTGTGATAAAATTTGTCATTTTGCTGATAAGTGATAAGTGCATGAACTTCTTGTCCTGTTAGACATGAATTCGTCCTTTTGTTCCCTGTTCTGGAAATTTTCTATTACCATGTTTATGAATTCATATTTGAATTTAAAAAAACCAAAATATCTTATTAAAAAATTAATGCAAGGGCTGGCAATTTTGTACTATCCTCAATTGTCCATGTAAATTCCAATTTTCGCCCATAGTTTCATCCCTTATGTTGATCATTCCATTGATAATGTCTTTGTCCATGTTGTGTTTTGTTGTTCATGATAATACTATATTTTTAATAAACATTTCCTGATATTAGAAAGGCATGTGTGGGTGAATGATCTATGTACATGGGTGGCGGTGGTGGTGGAAGTGGTGATGGTGGTAGTGTTGGGTTGGTTGTAGTGGCAGTGGGTATATTTTGGTGGAAACAATTTAATTTGCGGGTCGGGCATGAATTTTTTAAAGTTAAATCGGGTAATTAATGGTGGAATTGGGAATTCTATCAACTGAAGGGTATATTTGTACTTTCTTGACGGAAGGGGTACATTTATCTACTTTGACTAACGAAAGGAGTATATTTATCTAATTTGACTAACAAAGAGTATATTTAACTATTAAACTAAAGTAGAGGGGTATATTTGACCCTTTTCCCTTTTATTTATAATTTCTTAAGCGGCGTGTAAAAAGGAAAGTGATCAAGTAATATGGGACATAGAGAGTACTTAACGATATATTTCTGACAGAAATTTAATTGTTTATTAGCGTAGAATAAAGCAAGATTAGGTTTACAAAATTTGGGATGGATCCAGCAGTAACATTCAATCCATAGAAAACAAAAAGGAAGCTTCCATGTCAAACCATAAAATCTTCCTATTGTCATTTTTCTTCCCGTCAGGGCCGGCCATGATGTGTCGCCTCACTCTTTATTTGGCTCGGCCGGTTAATACATAAGTTAGGATTAAGGGTGTTCAAGAAAAATCGAACCCATTCTTTTACTTAGAACCTATCATGTTTGAATTTTAGACCCGCCGCTGTTAGAAAAATAGGAAAACATAATAGAGGAAGAAATGGCTTTGAGGTGAATAAATCGACTTTCTTTATATTGCCCGTATACATATTAGGAAAAATACAAGCAATTTCCTTCAATATACAACAAAGTCCGTGTTATACATGCAGATTTTTCTATATTTTACTTTAAGAGTGTCTTTATATTTATAATATTAAGAGATGACTTTTCAGAAAAGACATGTCCTTTCACAGACACATTTGTCTGTTCAATTTAAGACCTCTATATATTAGAAACTATCTAAAAATCATTACTTATAATCTTATATGATATATATGATGATGGGTTCAGACGAAATCCAAGTCGTGAGGCTACCCGGCTAATAATGGTGGGTCTCAGACGTAGACAACAACGTTAATATTAACCCCTTCATGGATTTTGGACAATCATAACTCTAATTCCAACTAAATATAGTAAGAGTATTTGTTTATTTTTTTATTTTTTGATACATAATAATGCGTTGACATTGACATGATAAAGCACATTGGCAAGTACCTATTGGCGTCTCTATTAAAATTTCTTTTAATCCTAACAGCTTTCACGTAATTGGACTATTCTATAGCAAGTAAGAGGAAAAAGGTTCAATTGAATCTTCTTTATGGGAAACTAGTTACAATATCAATAGAGTAAAAATAATTTTGTTGATTACATATAACCGGATGAATCCACTTGTCTTTGCGAATTTTATTTAGTACAGTGGTAAACGGAGTTTAAGGTTAATTTATGCCATAAGTCGGAATTTCAACTATAACATTCTAGTATTTTTCTTAATCCCCTTATATAAAGTACTGGCTTTGACCAAATGAGAATAAATAATTTAATACAAGGTAATTAACTCTCAATTTAACTTAAATGGGTTTATCAATTCTCACGGCGTTCAGCTTCCTTAAAGCGTGTGTAGCATTACCCAACTGCCCTTCTTGGCAACTTTTTTGAGTGACTTGGTTGAAAATGACCCTTAAATTTGATTTTCCTCAAAAATAAAAGTTAATAATTGCCTTTCCAGAAGAAGAAGACTTTATCTAATTATTAAGCCTAATCAAGTTGTTAATATTCTATTTAGGATTAAACCCAATATGGTCAATTATTATCAAGGGAAATATTCAATATTTGACGACTGTGATGGAGGGTTAACCTTGCAAAGATTTATACAAGTAAATTGTTGGCTTTTTTGGGCATGTAAAGACCAAGTAAACTCAACGTGGTAGTGATTTTAATACTTCAAATACTTTTTTATAGGAGAAAAATTTGACGTTGGAGGTCAGTCATTATGTCTAAATTATGTGAACAAAATAAAATAACATTTCATGTTGAAGAAAGTTCTTTAGGAGGAGGTAAAAAGTCTGTATTTTGAAAACTTAGATAGTGAGTTGGCAAAATGGAACAATCCCTTATTCAAATCCTTATTATTGATGAATACTAGTAGCTGTCATTTGATAGACATTATTGTCGTGGGGAGCAGAACTTGAAAGGAATTGAAGTTGTGATTTCTCTTCTTGATTTTGTTGAGGACTTGTTTTTGTGAACTAACTGATCACATGGTACTCTCTCTGGCGATGACACCGCGAATTTTCGTCCGTTTTCTGGTTGTTTGTATCCATGTTCTTGCAATAGTAGCACGGACAAATCCTCAAGATTGTAAGTTGGTTTTGTTCTTCTGTCAAATGTTTCTTAATAAGTGTAAAGAAATATTTGACTGTCTGTGAGTGCTGGTGTTCAAATCTTAGTTTTCCTTCTTGTGATCATATGGACCTTCAAGAACTTGTCTCTTTATTACGAAAGCTAGAGGTGATGTCGATTTCTGATCTTAGAGGAATTGTTTAGCTTTGTTTCTGGTCTTCAAGAACTTGAATGGACTTGATTTAGCTTTGTTTTACCCCTTAAAAAGCTGCTATCCCGTTTAACTTTCTGTTAAGCTGGAATATACTGGGGTGGGGATAGAAGACTTTTTGTATAGGCTTAAGTTGATGTTTTTAGAGAGTTTAGAAGGTTTCAGTATGGAGCATAACAGTTGTGTACTTTGCATCTTTCCTTTTTGTTTCTTCTAGATACGGCCAATTAAGTTTCTAGTTAAGAAGAACTGATTTAATGTTCTATTCAGCTGCTTCTTTACAGTCTCTCAAGGATTCATGGCAGAATGTTCCGCCCAATTGGGAGGGAACAGATCCCTGTGGAAGTCGTTGGGAAGGAGTTGGATGCAGAAATTCGCGAGTAATTTCCATGTAAGAATTCGATGTGTATCCCTAAGTCAACTACTTTAAATTACAATATCATATGGTTGATGTCATCTTTCTCAATTTCAGAACTTTATCAAGTACGAGTTTGAGTGGACAGCTATCTGGAGACATTCAAGAATTAGCTGAATTGGAGACTTTGTAGGTCTTCTTTCGCGTTTCATGTTTCTCCTGCACGTCCCTTTTTTCTTATGACTGAGCAATACTTTGGGATAATTTGTCAAGCTTAAAGTCAATTAATCATTGACTGCATCTTATAGGGATCTATCATACAACAAGGATTTGAAAGGATCTCTTCCTCAGTCTATTGGAAAATTGACAAAGCTATCAAATTTGTAAGTGAATGTGAATAATCATCATGCATTCATTTGCCTGCTAATCTCGTGATAATATGCTGATCTTTCTTAATTTCATGACAGGATCCTTGTTGGTTGTAGTTTTTCTGGACCAATACCGGACTCTATAGGATCTCTGACCCGGCTGGTTTTTCTGTAAGCATTCTGTGGTACTCTTTGTAGTTTGAACTGCTATTCTCATGTTTATACGTTATCAAATCTGAATAGTTGTGTATTTGTATCTGTATATGATTTCTTTCTATCCTTGTTCTGGTATACGCTCTAAGACAGCCCCATTCTGTATTATGCAGATCTTTGAACTCTAACGGCTTTACTGGAGAAATACCTGCTACCATTGGCTATTTGACAGAGCTTTATTGGCTGGATTTAGCTGACAATAGGCTTACAGGAACAATTCCAGTCTCTAGTAGGAGCAAACCTGGTCTTGATTTGCTTGTTAAAACTAAACACTTGTACGCTTCTCCCCTTGTTTCTTTTATATTTTTTTTTTGTCTCTCAACTGCATTTTCTAAGATTGTTTACATTGCTTCACAGTCACTTTGGGAAGAATCAGCTATCCGGTGAAATTCCAGCTCGTCTTTTCCATTCTAATCTGACTCTGATACATCTGTAAGTTCCTCACTAGTAGTGTTTAATTCGCCTTTTGATATTCTTATTAATGCATGTTTTTGCTTCTGAGAGTAGTCATGTGAAAGAAGTTTGATAATTATATCACAAATAACTTTCCTTTTGATCATGCTTTACGGTTTCCTCATGCTTGTATATATTCATTTTATAGGCTAATCGAGAATAACAAGTTTACTGGAAAAATCCCGGATACATTAGGACTTGTCCAGACGATGGAAGTGCTGTAAGTATTGCTATCTTGTGATTTCCCTTTATAATCTAGTAAAGCTTCTTGCTCTCTATACCATATGAATTGTTTGTGACTGCACTTGCAACAGTCGTCTTGACAGGAATTTATTAAGTGGATCTGTGCCACAAAATCTCAACAATCTCACACATGTCAATGAACTGTAAGTAGAAACTGAAAAATATTCTGAACCTATTGCATGTCCTTATGATTTCCTGATGTAGTATATTTTGACCATGTATTACAGCCACATATCGAACAATAATTTGAATGGTCTTTTGCCGAATCTCACTGGCATGAATGTCCTCAACTACTTGTAAGTTGCTTATCCTGTGTTTTGTGCCTTTATCCCTTTGAGTTGATAATCCATTATTGGTCAACATCGTACTGTAAATATTTCTCCCCAATCCACTTGTTACTTTTTCAAAAAATCGAATAAAAAAGCTAAATTTGTTAATCTCACCATCATGCTGTGGCACTTATTTTTGCAGGGACATGAGCAATAATACATTTAATGCATCAGTCTTTCCATCATGGATTCAAGAGCTGCAATCTTTAACAACACTGTATGTTCGCCATGGTTTCCTTTCTTCTCATCCTTATATATTCTATTTCGAGAAGTTCTTTTTAACCTAATGAATGACCTTGTATTGGCAGGGTAATGGAAAACACAGGGCTTCAGGGATCAGTTCCAGCTAAACTTTTCAGCCTATACCAGTTGCAGACAGTGTAAGTGTCCTTACTGCTTTGTGTTTTTTATTTTGTTGGTATTTCTGGAACTTGGATTTCTAAACTATAGATTGATTATATGAAGTTAAGTTTATTTTAACTGAAATTTTGTAACTCTGTATTATGCTGAGATTTGATGACAATGCGCTCATTGGTTACAGCATCTTGAGGAATAACAAACTCAATGGCTCACTTCAAATTGAAAGTACATATAGCAACCAGTTGCAGCTCATTGATGTGCAGAGAAATCTTATCGAATCATTTACTCAAAAACCAGGATATCCCTTTCAGATAATGTAAGCTCTATCCTTAGATTCTTCAATCCATAAACCTCCAAGTTAGTGAGAAACACATATGTTGAATAGTACTTTGGTCTAGCTTATTGTGGCATATGATTATCCTATGCTAAACTTGACTATGTCATGTCTATTAACTCATTTCTTTACTTTTTCTCTCTGCAGGCTTGCAGGTAATCCTTTCTGCAATGGAGGAGGAGACGGAACAGAAGGTTACTGTACCACAAGTCAACATTCTAAGACATATTCAACCCCACCAGATAATTGCTTGCCAACTGAGTGCAGCTTTAAAAATCAAATTTCTAGTCCTACCTGTAAATGTGCTTTTCCATATACGGGCAGCATATTCTTTAGAGCTCCTTCTTTTTCCAACTTGGGAAATGAAACTATTTATGAGACTCTCCAAAAATCTTTGTTGCTTTCATTCCAAAAACGTCAACTGCCCGTGGACTCAGTTGCCCTCAGTAACCCAACCAAAAATTTGGATGACTACCTTGTAATACACCTGCAAGTTTTTCCTTCTAGTCAAGATTTTTTCAATCGGACTGGAGTTTCCGGAATAGGTTTTGTGCTCAGTAATCAGACTTTCAAACCTCCGTCGTCATTTGGACCTTTCTTCTTCATTGGTGAAGGCTATAAATACTTCGACGGTAATAAATATTTCCTTTTGCTTTTGGTCGCTCATTTCTCATCTCATACATATATGTGCAACCTAATCTATAATAATAGAAAGCTGGTGGGTGAAAAACCAATATATATTTGAAGTATTGATAATAAAGTTTTCATGTATTTTTGTTTGACAGAAGAATTTACTCTATTTTAAGACTTTGAACAGGAAGAGTAATTATTATAGGCCTAGTGTTTTGATCACTTTATCAATCCTTTCTTAAGTATTCGACTTAGAAGTACAAGCAGTGTTTTAAAAGGCGGGAGCGTAAGGCGGGGCGTTTTACATACGCCTCGACGAGGCGTAAGCCCCATGGGTATTTAATTTTTAGTATTTCTTAAAATAATATAATTACAATAAATATTTTTAAATAGGTAAAATCACATAAAAAAAAAAAAGAAAACTGTAAATAAATGAAATATATATATATATGTGTGTGTGTGTGTGCGCGCGCGCGTTTGATCCTCACAAAAAAATGATCAAAGCAATCCATTATACACCGCTTTTAACTTGTAATTATATATAACATAATTTTACAAGTATAAACAATACAATGAAATAAAAGCTATTATGAAATGCAAATCAATTCTAACATTTTAACTTTCAAACACGGAAAAAAACATAGTTTCTTAAAACACTATTACTATCATACTATTCATTTTATCTCCCTATAAGCAAATAATCAATAAAATTTATCAATATTACAATTAAAACATAACTTCTTCATGAACAAAAAATAAAATTATATGATAATTCTGATACATAGGACTTATGACTAATGACAAGTGAAAATTTACAATTCCGCTATGTGTTTTTTTTTTTTTAAATTAAGTGATATTCACCCTCACGACGTTCTCAAATAGTAAATATCCAATACTACGACTTGTTATATGAGTTACACCCAATCTTCTATTTCTATAGATGAAAAACTATTAAGTATCATTATTTTGTTAAACAATTATGAGGATGAATGATTTTAATTAAGAAGTTTAAAATATAATTTGTGTAAGAACTGTTAGGCGAGCCCTGGGCGTTGGGCGTTAGGCGTGTTTAGGGCGTACGGTTGGGCGCTTAGGGCGTAAGCCTCATAGGAACTAAGCCCCGCACGTTAGCCCCAGGGCATTTTGCCACTGCCCTGCCCTGAGGCGAGCCCTGGGGCGAGTCCTGACACTGCCTTTTAAAACAATGAGTACAAGATCCAAAAAATGTATCGAGTCTATATATTGAGGCAAAGATATGGTAAAAAACTAAAAGTTTAGTTTGCATTCATATGATGGATCAATTTTCGTTCATTGTTCCTAGTAATTTTTCTGTTAGAGTTTGCATGAGCTTCAATGAATTTATTAATAACCTCCTCGTATAGATACACGTTATTCTGATTGGTTTTCTTAGACAAACTTATTCAATAATTGACTGCAGAAAATTCAAATTATTGTTTGGAACACTATGGAACTGCATTTTAGCATTTCATCTTAGTGAATTTGATAGTTAGAACTTAGACGTTTGAGTCAATGTGTATGCTGTTCTCCAGGGGCATCCGTAGAATCAAAGAAATCTAGTAGTACAGGCATTATCGTTGGAGCAGCAGTTGGTGGTTCTGTCCTTGCAATTTTAGCACTAATTGTTGGTATTTATGCTTTCCGGCAAAAGAAAAGAGCTGAAGATGCTGCAAAGAGGAGCGATCCTTTCGGTATGATTTGGAACTAACTATTAGGCCATTTATCTATTACTTCATCTTATGGTGGTTTTTGCTATATATGCAGCATCATGGGACTCAAATAAACATAGTGGTG
The DNA here is from genome assembly GCF_019175385.1 of Lycium barbarum. Taxonomy (NCBI): domain Eukaryota; kingdom Viridiplantae; phylum Streptophyta; class Magnoliopsida; order Solanales; family Solanaceae; genus Lycium; species Lycium barbarum. Next base: position 123,765,186 of record NC_083342.1, read on the forward strand.
CTGTTCCTCAGTTGACAGGAGCTAGATTTTTCTCATTTGAGGAGCTCAAAAAATGGACAAATAATTTTTCAGAAACCAATAACATTGGTTTTGGTGGTTATGGGAAGGTTAGCTTTCATTGAACACGTGCACTCCCCTCCCCTCCACCACCATCATAATTGAAAACATTAATTGTCAAGAAGTTTGTTTTGAGTTTCATCCCACAATCATGGAAACTGTTTTTATGCACTAAACATGTGTTTGCTAGCAGTATTGCAGCTCTCATTTGTTCAGATATTTAATCATCTTTGTCTTAGTTCTCCCCTTCCCTTTGTCGAAGTGTTCGGCTGTTTACAGATGATAATGAAATGATTGTATATTTAAATGAGAAATCTTAGCTCTTCCACCCAAGATAATTCACATATTTTGGTTTTGTATGTAATACAATAGATAATCTGTTTGATTAACTGTAGAAGTGCGTGTCTGCAGGTTTACAGAGGAACTCTTCCCAATGGGGAATTGGTTGCAATTAAAAGAGCTTTACAAGGGTCTATGCAGGGTGCACATGAGTTTAAAAATGAGATAGAGCTTCTCTCAAGGGTTCACCACAAGAATGTCGTTGGCCTTGTTGGCTTTTGTTTTGATCAAGCTGAACAGATGCTGGTGTACGAGTATATTCCTAACGGCACCTTAAAAGACGGTCTTTCAGGTATATGTTGGTCCCTTCTTATTGATTCTTAGAACTAGCTCCTTTTAACTTCACCAAAATGGAAATTTGTCTCCGGATTGTACTGAAATTTGTACTTGTAGGCAAGACAGGGATCAGGTTAGATTGGATGAGGAGACTGAAAATAGCCGTGGGAGCAGCCAGGGGTTTGCAGTATTTGCATGACCTTGTCAATCCTCCCATCATACACAGGGACATCAAGTCCAACAATATTTTACTGGATGAACGCTTAAACGCAAAAGTTGCTGATTTTGGCCTGTCCAAGCTACTAGGTGACTCTGAAAGGGGTCACATTACTACTCAAGTCAAAGGAACAATGGTGAGTAGCCGCCTGAACTTGTTTGGTTTTAGGATGTTCTATGCTTTATCCCTCAAATTTCTGATGTCCACAAAGTTCAGAAATTTAACGTGTCAATAATTTGTCGTCCAGTAATAACCATTACAAACACTATTTCATTGTCTACTAAGAACCCTTAAGCTCCTCCTTTCTCATTGACCACCCTGTCCCTCCACTAAGCAATGAATAAATAAATAGCAACAGGGAAATAGCTAAACAATTTTTTTTGCATATTCTCTTAATAACGATGTTTTAGAGTGTTGATCACCAAATTCAGGGAGAAATACTACCTTCATCAGGAAACAAATGAGTTATAGCCCATATAGAAGCTACAAGCAGATAAAAGCTTTTTAACGCTCATATAATGTGATCTTGCCATGTATAAAAGTGAACAAGTTGAGATCTTGCAGAAAAATGTCAGTATTTACTCATAATCTATGTCCTTTTGATGGGTGTCTTTTATTTATTAGGGCTATATGGATCCTGAATATTACATGACAAACCAGCTGACTGAGAAGAGTGATGTTTATAGCTTTGGAGTAGTACTGCTGGAGATAGTTACAGGAAAAGTTCCTATTGAAAAAGGAAGATATATTGTCAGGGAAGTGAAGACTGCAATGGACAAGACAAAAGACATGTATAACCTTCAAGAAATTTTGGATCCTGCAGTTCACTCGAGTGCAAGTTCTAGAAGCTTAGAGAAGTTTGTGGATCTGGCACTCAGGTGTGTTGAAGAAGAAGGAGTCAATCGACCTACAATGAGTGAAGTGGTGAAAGAGATTGAAAACATTATGGAGATCGCAGGACTGAACCCGAATGCAGAATCTGCATCTACTTCAGAAACCTATGAAGGAGCAAACAAGGGTCACCATCCGTATACTGATGAAAGTCTCTTTGTCTATAGTGGGGCATGTCCTCCTTCAAAGATAGAGCCTAAGTAAGATCAGTGCTTTATTGGATTTGCCCAAGCTTGTGGAATTAGATGGCACATAACATGCTTTGGCCTGTTATGTGTGCTCATATTTAAGAGACTGCAGAATGATTCAATTAATTTTGTCATTGGAGTAAATTATTGTATCAACAGCACAACTAGAGAAAATACTGATATTTTTTTTTTTTGGAGATTTTTATTTTTACCTTCTGTATAAAGTGTGTAAACTTTTTCTGATCTCAATTAGGTTGGTCATTTGTATATGAGAATATATATATTTTCATCCTAATAAAAATTGTGCATTCAATTTTTCAGCTTTACCTAAGTTTCTGTAACTATTTGTGAAAAGTTGACATGAGATTCAATTTTACATCGTTATCTTTCTGTTGTAATTTGTGATGATACAAGCAAAGACTAAAAGATCACTACAAATCACACAAATCCGCCTCCAAGTGTTCCTTATTCTTTCTGTTGCAACAAAAAAGCACATTTTTTTTTTAAAAAAAAAAAGGAAACTAATCAGTACAAGGTTGGTAACTTGTACTTGAATTAAAAGCAAAACTGCCATCAATTTATGAACTGTCTAAATATTCAGTAACTAAGTTGTTCAGGACATTGGTTTCTCCAACAAAGCAGAGAAATACCACTCATTCATATCGATCCCTCGATCAAGCTTCATGCCAGCATTCCACCTCAGTTTCTTGAATCCAACGCGCTCCAGCATAGGAACATAAGTTGCATTCAACTGTGATCCCATACAGAAGAAGTGGTCCAACCAGAACAGTCCTCCAGGCCTCAGAACTCTGTATATGTCATACAGAGTGAACTCAAGCATGGTATCCGGGATCCAGTTGCTCAGAATATGCATAGAGTGTACGATATCCAGAGTATTCTCGAAGAAAGGAAGCCTCTGAGAGACGCCAACATGCATCGATATCAAGCCCCTAGATGAAATGAAGCTGTTGAATGGGCCATCCAAATTCATGGAAGTTGTTACAATGGTTACATTCCTTTCCTTCATCCTAGCAGCAAACGTGCCCGTGCCTCCTCCTATATCAAGTCCAATGCGGATTGTTCCCTTTCGTCTTGTTGCCATAACCTCATCCATCCCAAAATCAAGACCTCCATTATCAAATTGCCACCTTTGTTTCTCCCTAAACTGTAAGTCAAAGCAGTCTTTACAATCATAGAATCCTGGAAACTTCCTTCTATTTATCAAACAACTGTAGTTCTTACAAGTATATGGATCCCAAATAATACTTGTGTCTGGTGGTGTGGACCACAGGCTTTTTGGCGATGGATTTGGTTCGACATAACCAACAGGCGCCTTAGGATGGCACCGCCTTCTTGGAAGTGGCTCACAGCCTTTAAGCATTAGCCTTTGCGCGAAAACATCATCAACAGGACATTCCTTCCCAACGCGATATGTCATGTACTGTGCTAAATCTTCTTTATAACTCAAGCAACCTCCTCCAACCGAGGCATAAACCTCATCGGTCCCTGATCTTGGCGAGTACCCGAGTGGAAGCTTGTGAGGGCCTAAAGCAAGCTTAGCTTCACTTGACAAATCATCAAGAATATCATTGAAGTTGAGCAAAGTGGAATCTTTTGTCTTGTTTATGGACTGGTTAAGGATGTTGAGTTGAGCTATAAGTTCATTGACAAGTTGGTTAGTAGACTTGAGCTGTTGGTTCAAAACTATGATCTGGGATCGACTCGTTTCGAGTTGTTTCTTAGTGGCATTGAGCTCATTTAAGAGGGAACTGGAATCTGATGAAAAAGAATCATTAATGGTGTACTTAGAAGTGGGATGCAAGTTTAGTGAAGGACGAGTGAAGATGTAAATAGTAAGAAGATTTGTTAGTATGATGAGGACTAGTAATTTTAGCTTGTATTTGGCTTGATCACTGATGCTCTTAAGTGTTTGTTTCCTAGGCAAATTGTCATCATCTGGACTTCCCATCAAAGATTAATTTGTGTTTTCAGAGGAATGTAAAGTGATTGGTGATAATGTTATGGGGAAATGAAGTGAAGGGAATAGAATGGAAGGAGAAAAAGAAGAAGAATTTGATCAGTACTTAAACCGAGGTATGCTTCATTAATTGAATAGTACAAGAACTTTTTTGTTTTTAATTTCTAGCGTGTTTATTTTATGTAAGATTTGAACTCAGATTTCACTTTGGTTGACGATCTGTGTAAATGAAAGGACTTTGTACATTGTAATACGCCGTTTGAGACGTTCGAGAATGACTTTTATATTGCTATTTTAATTGGTCATTTAAAACAAAGATCCAAGGATAGAAGAGATTTGAGTTAATATACGTTTGGTATCTAAAATAATCGCAAATAATCTCGGACAAGTTATACATTTAGTCGGTCGGTCAGAAAAAAAAAATATTTACTAGTCAAATATATAATAAATTATACACTAATCATGTATGTATTATACATTTATTAGCTATTAATTTAGGCGGCGTCCATACAACATAAAAATCTTTTTCTTTTCTAATGTCAATGTAATTTGACATGTTATAAGAGGTTATTTACCATTTATTCCATACTCCATTAAATGATTATCGTATAGAATTACATGCAATTGCCTGTTCATGAAATATGATTGTGTAGTTAAAATTTTACACCAATATTGCATAGCCCTCTAGCTCAAATAAAATTAATAACAATTCTTTTAATATTTTTTGTTATAGTATTTTATTAATCGAGAAAACACCAAAAAGGAATTGTTAATTCCTAGCCTGTTTGGAAAGCCACCCAGGTAATTAGGCCTGTGCACGAATCGGTTCGGTTTAGTTTTGGCCATCATCGAGTTGAAATTTCGAATTTCGACTTTCTAAAATTTCCAATCAAACTCGATCCATTCTAGGTTCAATTCGATTTGTTTTTTATTATTTCGGTTCGGTTACACAAATCGATTTGTTCGGTTTATTCGAAATTTAAACAAGTAACTATTTCATTTCAATTTTAGAGTAAACATAACAAAAAAGCATGAGATCCTAAATTTGTAGCCTTATAACCAAGATATTAACCAAGAAAAAAATCATAAACTTGCAAGCATAATAGCATATAAATAGCAAAACAAGAGCTTGAAAACTTGTGCAAGCATACAAATCCGCCAACACCACATTACATATACCAAATTAGTCATATTAGTCACTTGTGGCATATAAATTCGGTTTGTTCGGATCGGTTCGGTTGATAATTGAAGCCAACCGTATCCGAACCGTTAAACCGTAATATTTTACAATTGCATTTGTAAATTGAAATCGAATTGTATTATCCAAATTGAATTATACGAATTGTTTCGAATCGGTTCAGAAATTCGGATTGAACCGATTTGTGCACAGGCCTACAGGTAATTGGAATTAGTGTAATTACACAGTTTGATCTGTTTGTTTGGCCAAGTAATTACACAGTTAGGTGAGAATTGAGTATAATTGAGAAGGTGTAATTACACTCTCCAATTCTCAAGGGGGATTGAGAATTGGGTGTAATTACACCCTGTAATTACGGGTTACTTTTTAGTTTGCTTCTTTTTTGTTGATTTTAATTTCTTTTTATTTTAGTTTCTATTATTTTAATTTCTTTGATTTTAATTTATTTTTTATTTCTATTATTTTTATTTCTTTTTATTTTTACTTTTTAATTATTATTATTTTTTAAAATGTATTTTTCTTTTTATATTATTTATTTTTCATTTCCTTTCTTCCCATTCCCAACCTTTACTTCTCGTGGTTCCATATAATTGCTCGTATTGTTTTTATTTTATTCATTTAGCATAACCGTGTTATTATTTTAATTTTTGAAACTACACCTCTTAATATTGGAAAGAATAAGTCATTAACAAACTTAGTCTATAATGAGTGACGTTACTTGTGAATGAGGTTATAGACTTATATTTTCCCTTTCTTTTGAATTATTTACTTAAGTTACGTTGAAACTTACTTATGTAAGGTTGGAATTTGACATACGAGTATTATGTTAAACTTTTTCTTTTTCTTTTGAATTTAGGTTATATTTTCAATTTTAAGTTATTTGCTTTCACATTGCATGTTGTTTATTTTTCACTTACATTTGATAGATTTTTTGTGTCAAACATTTGAATAATGTTATGGCATTATATTTATAATTTTTTTTTGTCAAACATCCAATCCATGACGTTCTCACAAAAAAAGAATCTTCAAAAAAAAATTTCTTTTAAGTTTTATAATTACTTAAAATTAAATATTATTAATTTGAAATATATATATCAATTATTTTTTACAATATTAGTTAAAAATATATGATTATTAATTAATATATTTTCAAGAAACAATGTATTATTAAATAACTAATTTAATATCATTTATAAAAGGCAAATATTTTTTAAATATTAATTTTAAATTTTTTATAATTAAATTTTATTTTTAAATTAAACTAACTGTGTAATTACACTTGTGCAACCGAACAACACGCTTGTAATCACACTGTAATTACGTTATGACAAATAAACAGATCGTTGTAATTACACTACTGTGTAATTACTACTTTAGTAATTACACCAATTCCAATTACCAGGTGGCTTTCCAAACGGGCCCTTAATTTCCCAATCTCCAAGGTGGCAGGTGTGGTAGGTGCACTTAATAAAAGGAGAGGGCCAAGGTGCACTTAATAAAAGGGCAGGGCCAAGCTTTCAAGCATATATCACAAAAACAAACAGTTGCACAAATATAAATTTGAGTGACTAGAATGACCTCCGAATGCATGTAATGACTCCAAGCAGCCATGTCGATCATAAGCTTCTTTTTTTGTGGCTTCTATAATACGCAAGTAGTAAACATAAATAAATTTGAAATAACTTATCTATGTATATTTATTTATAAACTCGCTAATAAGAGTTCTCATCTTGTTTAACTTTTTTCTTTCTACATTCTTTTTTATGCTTTGTTAGGAAAAACTTAAGTAAAATGTAAAATTTTCATGGGTCTATTATTTTTAATGGATAAAAATAATCCTTCTCGCTATAATAGCCGTGGGAGAGGTTATAGCACTCGCATAATTGAATATTTTAATATTAAAATTTATCAATTGTTAGAGTTTCTTTTTTTTTTTTCCTCGTTCTATCTCATTAATAAGTCTGGATGATAAAGGGCATTCAAGTATAGCGCGCATAGCTTTCGCTATGTGCAGAATTTGGAGAGGATCGAACTAATTGGATCTACTGTAAATAATTTTACTTTATACTACCCGCACAGATAAACTAGTTGCTAAATGCCCTTTCCTTGGGCCTTGGGTTTGGACAGTAGCGGGTGAACTGTGAACCCACCTCATTAAGAACAACATGCCTTAATCAACGTACAGAACGGACCCCTCCCTTTGGATGACCACATAAATAGATACGGTGAGTATAAAAATCCTACTTAACTATTGACCAGTATTGTTAGGAACTTTTCAAAATTATACGGCCCAAAATCACGTTAGACTCACGTAATTATATTTCAGTTTGAAGAACTTAGTAGGAAAAAGTCAATTTTTGGCAACAACTTAGTTTTATTGTTGGCATATATGATAAATCTTTTAAAAATGAACTTTTTTTTGTTGCCAAAAATTTAATTTTGTTGCCATATAGTATTGACTATTGTTTCAAAAAGTACTTTTGGCAACTAAAAAAAAGTTGTTGCACGTCGTTGCAATAACAGCCGTTAGGAAAAGTTTATGCAACAACAAAAAAAATGTTATTGCCAAAAATACGTTTTGCAAAAATAACCTATCTATGGCAACAAAAAAAAAAAAAGTTGTTGCCAAATGTCTTCTTTCTCGCAGTGCACCCTAAGTGTTACGTACTTCTTTTATGGAGTATATAGCAGAGAGAATTGGACACACAATTTTTTTTTTTTTACTAGGAAGCAGGGGCGGAGCTAGGTAGGCTCCAGGGGTTCATCCGAACTCCCTCGGCAAAAAACTACAGTGTATATACTAGATTAAAATTATTTTTTTATGTATACATAATAGATGTTGAACCCCTTGGCTTCTTTGTGTATTTACTTATTCATATTTTTTAAATCCCTAGGTAAAAATTCTGCCTCCACCGCTGCTAGGAAGGATTATTTCATTTAACTCTTTAAGATGAAATAAAGTCATTGTATAAGTACAAGTTGTCTACGTACAGATATATTATCCTCTTGCTGATCAGAGACTAGAGTCCACATAACAAACCAACCACTGGTGGTTTCTGTTTCTTTCCATTAGTTTTTTCTCTTCCCTAAAAAAAGAATATTTCTTTGACCCCATTTAGAGAGGAAGAAGAAGGTTAGGTTGCATGGTGGTGGATTTAAACAATGGTCCAAACAAAAATCCTACTGATCATCTCTTGCCTGCTTATTTCTATGCAAGTTTTGGTGCAGCTGGAAGCTCTTACCAATTCTGGTGACTGTATGTCTTACTTACTACATCTCTTTAGTTGTTTTTGGTCCTATAATTGATTCATGAAAACTCATATACACTAACAATGTAAAGAATTTTTGCACTAACGCATAATTTAACATGCTATACGATAGGTTGTACGTCTTTTTTTCCCTGGTTATTATTTCTACATATTACAAACAGGTATTCGTAGTTATCGTTTTTTAGGTGATCTGAAGATCACATATATAGTAAAGCAAAAGGCTTTGCAGCTAGCTTCCATGCTTGAGGATGTCTGATATGATCATCATGTATAGATTTACATGCTCCACATTGCATTTTGTATAAGAATTAAGAGTCACTTGAAATTAAGTTCTCAAATGATTGATCAATGAGCCTTCAAACCCTTTCCACTTTGCTATCTCTCTCTGATCTCTACCTGTTTTTTTAATCCTTCTTATTTCCATGGGTTTGTTCTAAAATAAATGTTTGTTTAAATAAAAAGGGACGCATCCCCAACACAGAGCGTTTTTTCTTATTATTCACTAAATGAGGAACTTTATGCGATTCATATATCTGCAGTATTTTCTGAAAATCAATAAATAATTACAGTATGGTAGTCTGAAAAAAAAAAATGGGTGCAGATGGTGTTCTAGAGTCACTGAAGGAAGAGTGGGAGAACGTACCTCCAAGTTGGGATGGCTCTGATCCTTGTGGTGATCCATGGGAAGGCATCGGGTGCAACAATTCACGTGTTATTTCTATGTAAGCATTTTATTTTTTTTTGTGATTAACTGAAAATTGTCGAATCAGAATCATATCAATTGGAAGTTCTTTTTAGAAAAAAATAATATTACTACTCTTTAAAATATTCCTAAATTTATGAATAAATATTGAAATTAAAAAATTGAAACACAACTGCATCCGTTTACTTATTACTCCAATAATTTAGTCAAGAATTCCACTTTTCCTTAGCTCGACAATGTCACATGTATAATTCAATGTCGACCCTCCTCATATTGTGTCAGCTAAATGGTTTTCTTCCTATTAACTAATTTTCCCCATCTGTTCTATTATAACAAAAATTTAAGAAAAAGAATCTTCTGTTTGAATAAATAACTTAATTATTTTAAAAAATGAGCAACAAAAGAAATTAGCTTTGTAGAAAATTATAGAAGATATTTTATCTCATTTGAGACAATTATGTAACTGTCACTGTATTTGCTCTTCCATTTTGGTCAGTTCATGTGTATAGGGATAAATGCTCGTTAACAAATGAAACTAGGTAAAAAAAAAAAAAAAAACTTATTTTATTAAATGACGCTTATCTTTGGTTTCTTGTTTCTTTTTCATGCACACATAGTTACTTTTTGTAAATTGAGGCTCTCAAACCTATTATTTTGAGATACTAATGATTCTGAATATTCAGAAAATTATCAAGCATGAATCTGAAAGGGGTGCTATCTGGAGACATCGAGGCCTTGTCTGAACTGCAGATATTGTATGTCTTTCTACTCATTAAATATTAGTGCATTATAATTTAAGAATCATAACTAACGAAATAATTGGTAAAAATCAACTTTTCTATGAATCATTTTAGTTGTTGCTACTAGTTTTGTTTTTCCTTAATTACTCATAAGTAATGGAGTAGTTTGGTGAGAGAAATTTGAAATGACACCTCTTGCTTAGGCGTATTCAGGATTTAAAGTTTTATGGGTTCGTACAACAATCTTAAGGTAACATACAATAATAATTAAGTTCATAATTAAATATTTATAGATATTTAATAATTTTTTAAATATATATAGGGTACGGGTACTAAAAATTATTGTTTCATGTATAACCATAGGTTCTCTTTTAAATCAGCCCTTGCTTATTGATGGTTACTTCCCATGGTTGAATTCAAAATTTAGAGTTAATGAGTTCTACATTCTCCGCTACTCTTCATATATGTGTTTGAGCTAAAGGCAAAGGCGGAGCCAGAATTTGAATTTTATGGGTTCTAAGGCCCCGTTTGTCTATAGATACAAAAAAAAAAATCACTTTTTTTGGAATTTTGGAGTTGGAGTTGTGTTTGGCCATAGTTTTTGAAATTGTAGTTTTAGGTGAAATATAGTTGTAAAAAAGTGATTTTTTTTAAAAAATAAGTTTTTTGAGTTTTTGGTATTCCGAATACAACTTTATTTCCCATGGTTGAATTCAAAATTTAGAGTTAATGAGTTCTACATTCTCCGCTACTCTTCATATATGTGTTTGAGCTAAAGGCAAAGGCGGAGCCAGAATTTGAATTTTATGGGTTCTAAGGCCCCGTTTGTCCATAGATACAAAAAAAAAATCATTTTTTTTGGAATTTTGGAGTTGGAGTTGTGTTTGGCCATAGTTTTTGAAATTGTAGTTTTAGGTGAAATGTAGTTGTAAAAAAGTGATTTTTTTTTTAAAAATAAGTTTTTTGAGTTTTTGATATTCTGGAATACAACTTCAAGTTGTATTCGGAATTCTCATGGCCAAATGCTGATTCCGGAAAAGTGAAAAAAAATTCTGAAATAAAGTGAATAATTCTTATGGCCAAACGGGGGCTAAATTTTAGAATAGCGACATCGCGTGTTAGTAACTGGGTTCTGAATTTAATTTTTGTAATACAAACTAAGTTACTCGGGCTCTTCGAAAGTGTTGCCGAACCCGTGTCGGATCCTCCAAAAATACACTACTTTTGAAGGATCCGGCACGCGCCTGACTACATTTTAGGCGAGTCCGAGTAACTTAGAATACAAATACAAGAGTAGAACTAAAGCTATTGGGTTTGGCCGAACCAGTACGTTCACTTCTACCTCCGCCCCTGGGCCTAGAGGCAATGGGTTCTGACGAACCAGTTGCGTCTAGACTAAAATCCAACACCGATTAATTTGTTGGGAATAAAAATAGATTGCAAGAATAATATTCCCGGTATTAGTGATAAACGCGGAACACTAACTTATGGTTAAATCAGCAAGAATAAAATGCAACAATAATGACACCAAGATTTTTTACGTGGAAACCCTTCTGAATAAGGGAAAAAACCACGGCCAAGAGGAGCAGCTGATATCACTATAGCAAGGAATTTTACACCGTGTAGTAACGAGTACAAATACTCCTAAGACCACTACACCCTCAAAAGAAAAACACTCTTTTGATTTTTCCCACCTCACTACAATATCACTCACACTCTATTTTTCTTCACAGACTAGTTTCTTACAGTCTATGGAATACCTCACTTTGCTCTCACTCAGATGTATTGTCTGAGATTTTGGTGTGTCTACAAATGATAGAAGGCTTCTGTCACGACCCAACCCCGTGGGCCGCGACCAGTGCCCGAGCTGGGCACCTATACGTACCCGATACCCCAAATTAGCATATTAACAGAATAATAATATAATAATAATATTAGTGGTCGCTACAGAACTTAGCAGAAAAGCAGACTTGGCACACATAGGCCGATAAGGCCATCACAGAACAGAATATCCCAAACATATGTACAGAACCCACACAGATGTATCCACAGACCTCTACAGAACATATCATAATCATAAGACGGGACAGGGCCCCGTCATACCCTGAACAAAGTACATATCCAGATAGCAGTGACAGACTGTACCAAAAGATGGGCTCTGTAGAAGAGAGCGCCCCAAATAGCAGAAATAGGATCCTAAACGTGTGGATCAGCGAACCTGTCGTCAGTACCTGCGCGGCATGAAAACGCAGCCCCCGAAGAAAGGGGGTCAGTACGAAATATGTACTGAATATGTAAAGCGGAATCACAGAAGTCAAATCATAATGGTTACAGAAAATGAGTACAGAATCCAGAGTGTCAAATGCATATTTCCAAAACAGACAGAATGCGTACAGAAACATATGTCATATCATATCATATCCGGTCCCTGACACGGGACTCGGCAGACAGAATGTGGCCACCCTCCCGACGCTGGTGCCACTATACAGAGGAATCAGAAAAAGGGGCGTGGCCCCGTATCATATAATGTCATATCAAAATGGCCATACAGATCAGATCAGAATAGGCGGACATGACACATCATACTCCACAGACCCATGTACGCGTATACCTGCCCCCTCACACCGGGACGCGGCGAACAATGCAGAGAATTACGCTTGACAACATATCCTGGCCCGGGCTCAGTGTGGGAAACATTGGGACATCCACGAATGGAGTAGTGAGAGACCAATGCAATTTAAAAATATAATAAATGTTTTCAAAGACTCGATGAAGCGTATCAAAGACAAACAAATCCAATGGGGTCGGACGGAATCATAATAAATGTATTTCGGATATCATAATAAATTACAGAAGTATAACTTTCCCGAAGTCATTCCGAGTGTCAAAATAATTTATAATATTTAACAGAATATTTAAAATAATATTCGTTAAGCGATTAGTAGGGTAATTAAAACATTTCTTTCAAAAATCGCTTAAAAAGGAAGCTTTAACACATTAGGGGCAAAACCGTAAATAGCGGGCCCGCCTTGGGACAAACAAGGCGGCGGGCTCAAATTGTGCCCTCTAAGCATATAGTATCACCTAAAAAGGTTATACAAACATTCTATGATTTTCTGAATAATTTAGAGCAAAATTGCATAATTTCAGAAAAAACATATCAAAATGGTTCAATTCTATTGAAGGAAAAACTGAAATTTTGTCTTGCGGATTCCGAGGGCCAAGAGGTCCTTCGAGGCCCGGATCCGACCCTAACACACTAGGGGCATGCCAAGGGAAGAATTGGGGTTGCTTTACATACCTTTCGCGCTCCTTAAGCCTTTCCAAACTCACTTCCCGTTTCGTCGAAAAACTGCAATTGGTCAAGTTTACCAATTGTGAATTATTAATGCCATTATTTCAACTTTAAGCATATTTGGCTACCGAAATTTCGGCAGCACTTCCCTTATACATATGACACCCCGAGAATTCAACTCGGCTATAAATCATCAACAACAACCCAAACGACAACAACAATATCAACAATGAACATTAAAAACACAAATATCCTTCAACTAGTCATTTTTCTCACAAGTTGACATAATATTCAATTCAACCCAACTTTCAACTAAGATCAATAATTTCATATTCAACAACCATCATGATCATCACCATATAGTTCTAGAAACATTTCATATCGTTTTCCTTAAGATATACACTCGATATACATGATATACAATCTTCCGCCAAAATCATAACTTATGCAAAACATCAAATCTTTGGCATACAACTTCATAACAAGTTTCCAACTTCCAAATTCATCAACCATAATCATAATTCACATCTTAACAACTTCATTTCCATAATATCACAAAATTATTCTAAAGTGACATAATCATCTACATTCCAACTTCAACCAAAATTCATTCAACTTTCATTCCCAATATAATTTCCATCATAACCACAACTAGAATGCAACATAAAATTCAACTCATATATGTATACAACATATATACACCCATGGCTACATATATATATACATACCCACTTTGCAAACTTCCTTATTTCCATAATTTCTACTCATTTCCACATACCACAACATAAACAAACCTTCATAACATAAGAAAAAGGAATTGATTCTTACCTTTTTCTACAAACTTCTTCACTTGAACAAGTTGTCAACTTGAAGAAATAAGTGCTCCTTCTTCCAAAACAATTACACCAAGTTGTAGAGGACACTTAATTTAGTAGGAATTCAACAAGAAAATAATTTTAGAGGCAAGATTTTGAGGGGTGATTTTTCTATGGGCAAACCCGAAATGCCCTCTTTTTGTTCTTGTTTTTCTCTTGTTTTTTCCTCCTATTCTTTCTCTTGAAAGTTCTATGGAATTTGGATGATTAAGTGGTCTTTTATTCATTGACCACATGACTTAATTCCATGGGCTTGGATCCTTTTTATGGACCATGGCCGAATGGCTCCTCACTTGGGCCTGAATTTTTTTTTTTTCATTTTTTTGGGCTAACTCGGTTGGTCCCGAGTTGGGCCTAGCCCACTGACCTTTCGACCTTAAAACGTTCATATCTCCTTGTACCGACGTCACCTGGGAACCCACGACCTATGGATGGAAAGCTAATTCAATTATCTACAACTTCTATTTCAAGGTATTTTCGAAATTCCAAACTTACAATACAGTTTTTGCCCCCCAAAGTCAGGTCACCCGAAAACGTTTTCTTAAAAATATTCGTTTGGAGGGTTTCCACTTTGATTTGGTCCAAAGGTACTTCATGAGTTGTGTTTAACTTTACATATGTGATTCATATGACTTTTCAGATGTTCCAAAAAAAATCTCGGTATGTGGGCCCCACCCCAGCAGATGCTCCGAGGTTCAAAAATACGGGATATAACATCCTCCCCCCCTTTAGAACATTCGTCCTCGAATGTTAAATTAATCTCATAGGGTTTGAAAATACTTTGGGGGAGTTCATGTTTACAGACATCACATATGACACACGATTGATATTGGAATAAATTAAAGCAGGGATTTAAGGTTACCTGTGGGTATAGAGAATAAATGAGGATATTTCTTCTTCATTTCCTCTTCGGCCTCCCATGTCATTTCCTCCCTATTATCGTTCCGCCACAGTACCTTAACAGAGGCTACATCTTTAATCCGAAGCCTCCTTACCTGACGATCCAAAATAGATACGGGCTGC
Organism: Lycium barbarum; assembly: GCF_019175385.1. Lineage (NCBI taxonomy): Eukaryota > Viridiplantae > Streptophyta > Magnoliopsida > Solanales > Solanaceae > Lycium > Lycium barbarum. Next base: position 123,780,235 of record NC_083342.1, read on the forward strand.
TCCTCGTACGATAGTTGCTCCGTCACCTGAATATCATCAGCAGGAAATATTCTAGAAGGGTCACTGACGCATTTACGAAGCATAGAGACATGAAATACCGGATGTACCGCTTCCAAATCAGATGGAAAATCTAGCTCATATGCGACATTTCCAGTTTTTCGAACAATCTGATAAGGCCCAATATAACGTGGACTGAGCTTACCCTTTCTGCCGAACCGTATCACGCCTTTCATAGGCGATACCTTCAGGAATACCCAATCGCCTACCTGAAACTCCAACGGTCGACGCCGTTTATCCGTGTATGACTTCTGTCGACTCTGGGCTGCCAACAGTCGCTCCCGAATAAGTTTTACCTTGTCCACGGCCTGCTGGACCATATCTGGGCCAATCAACTCTGACTCGCCAATATCAAACCAGCCAATCGGCGATCTGCATTTCCTGCCATATAGAGCCTCGTACGGAGCCATCTGGATGCTGGAATGGTAACTGTTATTATATGCAAACTCAATCAATGGCAAGTGATCATCCCAGCTGCCTCTGAAATCAATAACGCAGGCCCGCAACATATCCCCCAGCGTCTGTATAGTGCGCTCGGCCTGTCCGTCGCTCTGAGGATGAAAGGCCGTGCTCAGACTCACCTGAGTCCCTAGACCCTCCTGAAACGACCTCCAGAAACGCGCCGTAAACTGGGCGCCTCTGTCAGAAATAATAGATATAGGAACTCCGTGAAGCTTCACAATATCTCTAATATAGAGCCTGGCATAATCCTCGGCGGAATAAGTAGTCCTGACGGGAAGAAAATGGGCTGATTTCGTCAGCCTATCAACAACGACCCAGATGGAATCATACTTCCGTGGAGTGCGAGGCAAACCTGTAATGAAGTCCATATTAATAACCTCCCACTTCCAAGTCGGGATTTCCATCTCCTGCAACAGTCCACCCGGCTTCTGATGCTCAATCTTGACCTGCTGACAATTAAGGCACTGGGCGACGAACTCTGCAATATCCCGCTTCATGCCGTCCCACCAGTATAAGCATCGGAGATCATGGTACATCTTCGTAGACCCAGGATGGACCGAATAGCGAGCATAATGTGCCTCGCTCATAACCTGCTGCCGAAGGCCCGCAATATCAGGTACACACAACCTGCCTCTGTATAACAAAGTACCGTCCGGTGAAAACTCGAACGGAGTCCTCTCCTTATCATAGGCTGTGTCCCTGTACTGAGCTAAGACAGGATCTTCGTATTGACGCCGCTTAATATCGTCCCTGAGGGATGACTCAGAAATCCGTGTATCTCCAGAATCGGCCAGACGAACCCCGAGACTAGCCAACTGCTGAATATCACGGGCTATCTCTCTCCTGTCTGGCTGTAAATCGGCCAAACTGCCCATAGACTTCCGACTGAGCGCATCGGCAACAACATTAGCCTTACCCGGATGATACAGAATATCCACGTCATAATCTTTCAGAAGCTCCAGCCACCTCCGCTGTCGCAAATTAAGCTCTCTCTGCCTGAAAATATACTGGAGACTCTTATGATCAGTATAGATATCCACATGAATGCCATATAAATAGTGTCTCCATATCTTCAGAGCATGAATTACCGCTACGAGCTCCAGATCGTGGGTAGGATAATTCTTCTCATGCTGCTTGAGCTGCCGGGAAGCATACGCTATAACTCTGCCATGCTGCATCAATACACAGCCCAACCCCATGCCAGAAGCGTCACAATAAATAACATACCCGTCCGGTCCCTCTGGAAGAGTCAGAACTGGGGCTGTAGTCAGCTTCTCCTTCAGCAACTGGAAGCTCCGTTCACAAGCGTCAGACCACAGGAACTTAGCTCCCTTCTGAGTCAGCCTTGTCAAAGGCGCTGAAATCGAAGCAAACTTCTCCACAAATCTCCTGTAATAGCCTGCTAACCCCAGGAAACTGCGTACCTCTGTGGGCATCGTAGGTCTGGGCCAATTCTTCACGGCCTCAATCTTCTGTGTGTCCACCCGGACACCATCAGCTGCAATAACATGCCCCAAGAAAGCCACTGAAGACAGCCAGAATTCACACTTAGAAAATTTCGCATATAATTTCTGATGCCGGAGTACCCCTAATACCGATCTCAGATGATCTGCGTGCTCCGCCTCAGACCGGGAATAAACCAGGATATCATCAATGAATACAATTACAAACATATCCAAGAATGGCCTGAATACCCGGTTCATCAAATCCATGAATACTGCGGGGGCATTAGTAAGCCCAAAAGACATAACCCTGAACTCGTAATGCCCATATCGGGTCCGGAAAGCTGTCTTAGGGATATCGGCCTCTCGTACTCGCACCTGGTGGTAACCGGATCGAAGATCTATCTTCGAAAAACACTTAGCGCCCTGCAGCTGATCAAACAAATCATCAATCCTGGGGAAGGGGTATTTATTCTTTATAGTTACCTTATTCAGCTGCCGATAATCAATACACATACGCAGCGACCCGTCCTTCTTACGCACAAATAATACCGGGGCTCCCGAAGGCGAAGTACTGGGCCTGATGAAGCCCTTATCCAACAAATCTTTCAGCTGCTCCTTCAACTCCTTTAATTCTGCAGGCGCCATTCTATACGGAGGAATAGAGATAGGCTGAGTGTCTGGGAGTAAATCAATAGAGAAATCTATCTCCCGCTCTGGAGGAAGACCTGGAAGCTCGTCGGGGAAAACATCTGGAAACTCATTAACCACGGGGACTGACTGAAGTGTCGGCGTCTCTGCGTCCAAGTCTTGCACCCGTACCAGATGATAGATATAACCCTTTCTAATCATTTTCTTTGCCTTAAGGTATGAAATAAACTTACCTTTCGGCGATGCTGTATTTCCAGCCCAATCTAAAACTGGCTCCCCGGGAAACTGGAAGCGAACCACCTTATTCTGGCAGTCAACATTAGCATAACAGGAAGCTAGCCAGTCCATACCCATAATAACATCAAATTCAGTCATATCTAACTCTACCAGATCTGCCTTAGTATCACGGCCACATACAATCACAGAACAGTCTTTATAAACCTGTTTCACTACAATAAAGTCCCCTATCGGTGTGGCTACCTCAAATGGCTCTATAGGTTCAGACATAATACCAATTTTACCGGCAACAAGAGGTGAAATATATGATAAAGTTGAACCTGGATCAATTAATGCATACACAGACCGAGAGAAGACCAATAAAGTACCTGTAACGACATTAGGAGATGCCTCCTGATCCTGGCGGCTGGCCAAAGCATAAATACGGTTCGAAGGACCGCTAATACCAGAAGCTCCACCACGGCCTCTGCCGCGACCCGCTGGTGCCGAAATACCCTGCCCCGTAGGGCGCATAGCCACTGACGAAGATGAAGACCCAGCGGCTGATCCGGTAGGCTGCGCTGCACCACCCGAACTACCCTTATACGGGCAATCTCTCACAGAATGGCCCTGACGGCCACAAGAAAAGCATGCACCGGTGGCTCTGTAGCACTCTCCCGTATGGTATCTGCCGCAAAAAGAACACTGAACCCTGGGTGGCCTCATCTGACCAGAACCCCTATCTGTCCGCGAACCTGAAGCCCTGGAGCTCTGGCCTGCTCCTGAATACCCTGGGCTATCGAATCTGCGACTTGCAGGCTGGGGAGGCGCGCTCTGCGCCGGCTGAGATGAAAATCTGCTAGGCTGCTGCGGCTGTTGGGGCTGTCTGCCCCGAAAGTCTCCAGATGACCTGGCCCTCTTGGGCTGTCTCCGATCCTGGCCCCTGTCAGGCTGGTGTCCTCCTCTGCCCCGATCCTCCATGCCCTGGGCATGGGCCTGGATACGGGCAATGTCCATACCGGGCTGAGCAGCCAATACTAAGCAGCTATCAACAAAATACCGATCCAGCCCCATAATATATCTATGCATCCGGTCCGCCATAGTAGCCACCACAGTAGGTGCATATCGGGCCAAGGAATCAAACTCCAAACTATAGTCCCGAATACTGCGGCCCTTCTGCCTCAATAATAAGAATCTATCAGATCTGGCTCGTCGCAACTCTGGGGGCAGAAAGTGTCCAAGAAATGCCTGAGAAAAATCGCCCCAAACTGCTGGAGGAGCACCGTCCCCCCTGGATAGCCCCCATGACTCGTACCAGTTTGCCGCCACATCATATAACCGGTACGAAGCTAACGCGACTGACTCTGTCTCGGAAGCATTAATCAAATCTAGAGTGCGTCGCATCTTCCTAATAAACTCCTCAGGATCCTCCTCGGGCTTTGTCCCGAAGAACTCTGGAGGGTTACAAGTCAAAAACTCACGGGCTCTCGAACTATCACGCCTGACTGCCCGATCACCTCCCAGTCCATGCCCCTGAACCTGCCCTGCCACAAGTCTAGTCAGCAACTGGACTGCCTCCCTCATAGACTGATCCTCAGTGCCTGGCCGTGGAGCTGGAGGCTCATGTACTGGAACTGCGGGAGCTGGCAGTGGAACCATCCCCCGATCTGCAGCTACGGCTGCCCCAATCTCCTCCACGAGTGGCGGTGTAGAAGAACCCTCTGTCTGGGGTAAAGTCTCCGGAGCAATATATACCTAGGCCCTGGTAGTCCTCTGGACCCGGCTAGTCTCTCATACGGCAACTGACTTGGCCTTTTGGGCCGCTGTCGCCTTTTTTGGAGGCATATCTGCAAATATAGCCACTCGTTAGGAAGGGGTCATCCTGATAACACAGCTCTATCGCACGATCTAAGACAGAAAGAAGGGTAGTATCCTAAATGCCCTGTAGCCTCCTGTTTATAGGTGTGGTGCACAACACACCGATAAACAAGACTCTACTGGACACGGTCTGTGGACATTCCGAGGACGAACCGCTCTGATACCACTTTTGTCACGACCCAACCCCGTGGGCCGCGACCAGTGCCCGAGCTGGGCACCTATACGTACCCGATACCCCAAATTAGCATATTAACAGAATAATAATATAATAATAATAATATTAGTGGTCGCTACAGAACTTAGCAGAAAAGCAGACTTGGCACACATAGGCCGATAAAGCCATCACAGAACAGAATATCCCAAACATATGTACAGAACCCACACAGATGTATCCACAGACCTCTACAGAACATATCATAATCATAAGACGGGACAGGGCCCCGTCATACCCTGAACAAAGTACATATCCAGATAGCAGTGACAGACTGTACCAAAAGATGGGCTCTGTAGAAGAGAGCGCCCCAAATAGCAGAAATAGGATCCTAAACGTGTGGATCAGCGAACCTGTCGTCAGTACCTGCGCGGCATGAAAACGCAGCCCCCGAAGAAAGGGGGTCAGTACGAAATATGTACTGAATATATAAAGCGGAATCACAGAAGTCAAATCATAATGGTTACAGAAAATGAGTACAGAATCCAGAGTGTCAAATGCATATTTCCAAAACAGACAGAATGCGTACAGAAACATATGTCATATCATATCATATCCAGTCCCTGACAGGGGACTCGGCAGACAGAATGTGGCCACCCTCCCGACGCTGGTGCCACTATACAGAGGAATCAGAAAAAGGGGCGTGGCCCCGTATCATATAATGTCATATCAAAATGGCCATACAGATCAGATCAGAATAGGCGGACATGGCACATCATACTCCACAGACCCATGTACGCGTATACCTGCCCCCTCACACCGGGACGCGGCGAACAATGCAGAGAATTACGCTTGACAACATATCCTGGTCCGGGCTCAGTGTGGGAAACATTGGGACATCCACGAATGGAGTAGTGAGAGACCAATGCAATTTAAAAATATAATAAATGTTTTCAAAGACTCGATGAAGCGTATCAAAGACAAACAAATCCAATGGGGTCGGACGGAATCATAATAAATGTATTTCGGATATCATAATAAATTACAGAAGTATAACTTTCCCGAAGTCATTCCGAGTGTCAAAATAATTTATAATATTTAACAGAATATTTAAAATAATATTCGTTAAGCGATTAGTAGGGTAATTAAAACATTTCTTTCAAAAATCGCTTAAAAAGGAAGCTTTAACATATTAGGGGCAAAACCGTAAATAGCGGGCCCGCCTTGGGACAAACAAGGCGGCGGGCTCAAATTGTGCCCTCTAAGCATATAGTATCACCTAAAAAGGTTATACAAACATTCTATGATTTTCTGAATAATTTAGAGCAAAATTGCATAATTTCAGAAAAAGCGTATCAAAATGGTTCAATTCTACTGAAGGAAAAACTGAAATTTTGTCTTGCGGATTCCGAGGGCCAAGAGGTCCTTCGAGGCCCGGATCCGACCCTAACACACTAGGGGCATGCCAAGGGAAGAATTGGGGTTGCTTTACATACCTTTCGCGCTCCTTAAGCCTTTCCAAACTCACTTCCCGTTTCGTCGAAAAACTGCAATTGGTCAAGTTTACCAATTGTGAATTATTAATGCCATTATTTCAACTTTAAGCATATTTGGCTACCGAAATTTCGGCAGCACTTCCCCTATACATATGACACCCCGAGAATTCAACTCGGCTATAAATCATCAACAACAACCCAAACGACAACAACAATATCAACAATGAACATTAAAAACACAAATATCCTTCAACTAGTCATTTTTCTCACAAGTTGACATAATATTCAATTCAACCCAACTTTCAACTAAGATCAATAATTTCATATTCAACAACCATCATGATCATCACCATATAGTTCTAGAAACATTTCATATCGTTTTCCTTAAGATATACACTCGATATACATGATATACAATCTTCCGCCAAAATCATAACTTATGCAAAACATCAAATCTTTGGCATACAACTTCATAACAAGTTTCCAACTTCCAAATTCATCAACCATAATCATAATTCACATCTTAACAACTTCATTTCCATAATATCACAAAATTATTCTAAAGTGACATAATCATCTACATTCCAACTTCAACCAAAATTCATTCAACTTTCATTCCCAATATAATTTCCATCATAACCACAACTAGAATGCAACATAAAATTCAACTCATATATGTATACAACATATATACACCCATGGCTACATATATATATACATACCCACTTTGCAAACTTCCTTATTTCCATAATTTCTACTCATTTCCACATACCACAACATAAACAAACCTTCATAACATAAGAAAAAGGAATTGATTCTTACCTTTTTCTACAAACTTCTTCACTTGAACAAGTTGTCAACTTGAAGAAATAAGTGCTCCTTCTTCCAAAACAATTACACCAAGTTGTAGAGGACACTTAATTTAGTAGGAATTCAACAAGAAAATAATTTTAGAGGCAAGATTTTGAGGGGTGATTTTTCTATGGGCAAACCCGAAATGCCCTCTTTTTGTTCTTGTTTTTCTCTTGTTTTTTCCTCCTATTCTTTCTCTTGAAAGTTCTATGGAATTTGGATGATTAAGTGGTCTTTTATTCATTGACCACATGACTTAATTCCATGGGCTTGGATCCTTTTTATGGACCATGGCCGAATGGCTCCTCACTTGGGCCTGAATTTTTTTTTTCATTTTTTTGGGCCAACTCGGTTGGTCCCGAGTTGGGCCTAGCCCACTGACCTTTCGACCTTAAAACGTTCATATGTCCTTGTACCGACGTCACCTGGGAACCCACGACCTATGGATGGAAAGCTAATTCAATTATCTACAACTTCTATTTCAAGGTATTTTCGAAATTCCAAACTTACAATACAGTTTTTGCCCCCCAAAGTCAGGTCACCCGAAAACGTTTTCTTAAAAATATTCGTTTGGAGGGTTTCCACTTTGATTTGGTCCAAAGGTACTTCATGAGTTGTGTTTAACTTTACATATGTGATTCATATGACTTTTCAGATGTTCCAAAAAAAATCTCGGTATGTGGGCCCCACCCCAGCAGATGCTCCGAGGTTCAAAAATACGGGATATAACATCCTCCCTATTTATAGGGATGAAATGAACCTATTGATGTCATTTGTGACTCAAGCAAGCACTTGACAATTTGTCAAATACAAGGAAGATGTTTTCTTCCTTAAAACAAGGAATATGTTTTCTTCCTCAAAACAAGGGAAATGTTTTCTTCCTTGTTTTCTTCCTTAAATGGGGGAGATGTTTCGTTCCTCAAATTATGGGATGGACCCAACAAATCTCCCCCTCCAGTCCCATACACCTGAAGGAGGGTACACTGGCTTTTAGTTTGAGTGTATGTCGACAAGTTCTTTGCACAATTCGAACTTGTCTCTCGGTACCACCTTGGTCAGCATGTCTGATGGATTCTCCTTTGTGTTGATCTTCACTAGTCTCAACAGTTGTTGATCAATCGTCTCGCGTATCTAGTGATACCGAACATCAATATGTTTTGTACGGGAATGGTACATGGAGTTCTTGCTCAAGTCTAGAGCACTCTGACTGTCACAATGTATCTTGTACTCTTTCTGCTGGATCCCAAGTTCTTGGAGATAGCGCTTTAGCCACAACATTTCTTTACCAGCTTCAGCGGCAGCAATGTATTCTGCTTCTGTTGTAGATAAAGCGACACACTTCTGCAATCTTGATTGCCAAGAAACAGCTCCCCCTGCAAAAGTGTAGATATATCCTGAAGTAGATTTTCTACTATCAATATCTCCGGCCATATCAGCATCTGTATAGCCTTCCAAGACTGGATCAGCTCCTCCGTAGCAAAGACATAACTTCGTGGTACCCTTCAAGTATCTGAGAATCCATTTGACTGCCTCCCAATGCTCCTTCTCGGGGTTAGAGAGAAAACGACTCACTGTACCCACTGCATGAGCGATATCTGGCCGTGTGCATACCATGACATACATCAGACTTCCAATTGCTGAAGAATAGGGTACCGCTGACATCTCCCCGATCTCTTCCTTGGATGTGGGACATGTTCTTTTGCTCAACTTGAAGTGATTCGCAAGTGGAACACTAACTGGTTTGGTATTATTCATGTTGAATCTCTCAAGTACCCGATCAATGTACTTCTCTTGAGATAGCCATAACTTGCGATTCTTCCTGTCTCGAGTGATCTGCATCCCAAGAATCTGTTGAGCCGGTCCTAAGTCTTTCATATCAAAATACTTAGAGAGTGTCATACTCCATTTTAACCGGGTTAAATTAGAAGTACGACATATTGGAGATTCCTGTTTTTTGTTTATTTTAAGGAGTCGCCACCTAATTATTTATGGTGAATTAGGACACCTGAAGTTTATTAAAGTTATGTTTAAAGTTAACTCTGTTTAAGGTCTGAGAAACTTAAGATTCTAGGTAAGGGTTCAATTAGTCTAAAAGGAAGGTATTAGGCATCCTTTAAGACCCATTAACAATGGTTAACCGTCCGGACTTATAATTAATTAGGCTAAGTGTAAGCATAGTATTATAAAAGAATGTAGTCTTGTAAATATGCCTAAAGTGGTGAATAGCCATGTAAGAATGCTTAAAAATAAGACTTGTAGAAAATAATAATTTGCATAAAAGAAAAATAAATTGAAGAAAAACACGGGATGATGTAATGTTTTAAACATGTTTGAAAATGACTCAAAAGGGGAGACATTAGCTGATTTTGTTTTAAAAGTAAAGATAAAATGGATTTTTTTTCTCAATGTACATGATTGATTCAAACTTGAAGAGTTGTTGATAAAGTATACATGAGTTCATACTTACATCTTAGTGGCATTTCAAAATTTTCTAAGATAATAAGAATAGGACGTACCCTTAATTCAAAATAGATGTTCGCGACTTCGCGTCTTTGAAGATCAATTGTGTAATATAAGTGAATACTATAAGTACTATAAACAATTTTAGAAATAGATAAAATAGATAAAAAGAAAACGAAACTGATGGAATTATTAATAGTTCTTCCTTAAGATGACTACTTATTGTTTCTACAACTACCCGTACTAATTCTCTATAACTAAAAGGCAAAAATAAAGTGTTAGTCATACAAGGTAAATGAGAAATACAACAAAAATAAGATAGAAGGAAGGAAGAGCAAATGGAACAGTCCATTTTTGGACTGCTGCTGCAGCCTATTTGTTATTGGGCTTCGGCCCAGAAAGTCCCTTTTTTTTTTTTTTTGTTGCTGTGGGCAGGCTGGACAAGAAGAGGTCATGTTGGGCTTTTAGCCCAACGCCAAATGTGGAAGAAAGCGAGTCACTCGGACTCGTATGCGGTAGTCATGCATAAAAACGAAAGAAAAGGATTAGTATATAATCGATGAATAAGATTAAACACGTAAAATATACATTCAAAACAAATCAGTAGATTATGTATATACTGTGTATATTTAGATATATCTCATGTATACACATTCATAAGGATGTATAGGCTAAAGTATACCAGTCATGCACGTACATATACATAATCGATGCAAGTATACCTAGCATATAAAGATGAATAAATACAGATATATAACATGCTTTATAAAGCTATAGGCAGCCAACAAAGCACAGTATAAGTTGCATAAAAGTGTAGAATATGAAAACAGATAGTGACAATAATGAGAAAACAATCTTATTCTAGTTGGTGAGAATCCATGGTCCAAGAATAACAATAAGGATTACATGGCATACAGAAAGAAGGAATGTTAATACGGGTTCAAATTATATAAGGGCAACATTTAGATGAAAAGAAAGAATAAGGAAAACATCTCGCAAATAATGGCATCCCAAAACAAAGCTCACTGCCGAACTGGAGACATATAGAGATAAACAGAATGGGCAGTAAGACTCCATACCAACAAACAGTTAGAGGGAAATAAGCACAGATCCAAAATCGTATCCAGGCAATCAAAAGCAACGAATAAAAATAGAGCAGTTTCAGCTTCCAACATAAATGATTCATGCATATACCAGATATATTCTCATACATACATCATAATATATACATGATGTTTCCTATTCATGTAGTAAGCAATTGCCAGTTTTCGTAGCTGTCGATAGTACCTAAACCAGTACTTCAGTTTACTTGTTTACAAAAGCCAACAGGCAGGACACAAGTCATTCTTTGCAATCGTGAATACAGGGGCAATAGCCACCAGATTTTAGAGGAACACAACCTATTCTCATGCCTATGTAAGATTTAACAACTTTTACCAAATTAAGGAATCACCACAGAAGGCAAACAGAATAGCAATCTGGGAATAATTCATAATACAAGGTTCCTAAAGGCAATCCAGAATGTGAAAACTTACAAATTTCATGCTTTCGTATAAGCAAACTGGCTACTAACAGCTCAAGACAAAGGATGCAGTACACATGGTCTAGGGATTACAGAGGGGAGATGTGTTTAGAGGCATTTGAAACTATATGCTTGATCTTATTCAATAGCATAAGGCTTGATTCATTGGAAATACAGCAAGAGTGTATCTGAGAATACATTTAGGCTATAAAGTAGAAAAAAAAGGATCAGACTCTATTCTAAACTAACCAATCACAAATATCAAAAAAAGAAACATCTAATGACCTTAAGAGATCACACGAACTATCATTTATTTCCTTGAACAGAAGGGTAAAGAGAAAACGACGAATGAACATATCGCAGTCTCTTGACTAAAAAAAAAATGAAGGCTGGAAAGATTCAAATAAACAACAAAGTAGAGATTAAAGAAAAAAAATGTTTTGGAAAGATGCTCATTTGTTCGTTTGTAAATAGAAAAGTAAAGCAAAGTAGAGCATTTATCAAAGTAAAGCATTTCTCATTCGATCATACGACAACGGACAAAGAGAACAACAAAGTAAAGCATATTACTTAAGAGCATTCAATCGTGTCTTAAACTGAACCAAAACATGATGAAGGCAAACAGTATATGATTGAACAGACTCTGAACTTTATTGCACATCATTGATCGCAATCTTACCAGACACAACTGAATTAAAGTTTTAGATTTGATAAACTCAGGACTAATTAGTTTTAATCACTTAAGTCACATTTCAGACCAGAGAAGGTCACAACTTGACAAGACAATTCAAAACACTGATATAATACAAATCTGTGTAACTAACAGGTTGCCAACCTAAAGCTAACTCATAACTTAATCAAGAATACAAACAAATTAAAACTCTACATGACTAATCTTCCAAGTGCACATAAGCTAAATGACTACAGAATCAGATAAGACAAGACTAAGTGAAAGTCGACTCATACATGAACCTGTGATTGTTATTAACTACCAAAATGAAAAACTGATTAACAGGGGCACACATAATGTTGTTCAGTTATTAAACAACAATCAAACCCACTAAGACAACGAACATATTGGGACGCACAGGCACTTATTAAACTACTTAAAGAAGGATTGTTTACCTTTTGTTGGTGCAGTGAATTGGGGCGTCGACGGCGTCGAATCTACTCTCTCGTTATGAATAGACCCGAACCTTGAGCCAAATGAATTCGAATGAAAGTATTGAGGATTTTTGCGAACTAAAGTTTCGTATTCTTTCTTTTTCGATGAATCGAATCAGATACCAAAAGTAGAGAGTAGGGATTCATCTCCTTTTTTTTTTCTTTCCAAAATCAGTCCCCCCACGGCTAAAGTTCACCGGAAAGGAAACAAGTTTTGAAAATAGTTGGGTATTTTTGGGAAACGCTGAAAAATTCCTTATCAAACAGTATGAAATTAGGAGTAAGTTACAGACCCAAAATTCCCTTTTCCAACAAAAAATGTTCTTCTGTTTTAAAGGGGGTTAAAGACCAGATGAAAAAAAATCAAACTTTGTCACAAAAACCTGTCCACCAAAATTGAAAAGATCCCCCCAGATTTATAGAGTTTCGTTTGGTTTTAAGAAAAGAGAGAGAGGAGCGGGGACAGAGAAGGATGGAGGGGACAGAGGCGTGTGGGGGACAAGGGAGAGTGGGGAGGAGCGTGAGGAGGGAGATGAAGTGGTAGGGTGTGCGTCGGCTGAAGAAGGAAAGGAGAAAGAGAGAAAGAGGGGGGCGACTAGGGTTAGGTGAAGAAGAGAAGGAAAAAGGGAAATGAAAGAGGAAGAGAGGTTAGGGGTTTTAATTGTAGTGGGCCGCCGGGTAGAATTAGGTAATGGGTTGGGTAGGGAAATAATGTGGGCTGAATTGTTTTGGGTAGGGAATAATGTGGGTTGGCTGAATTAATTAGAGTATGGGCTGATAATTTGGGCCATTTATTTGGCTGAAATTGTTAACCCTTCGTCCTCTATTTTAATTATTCTTGGGCTTCTAATTTAACAACTAGTACAATATATACTATATGAAGACAATTAATAATTAATATGTGAAAGATAAGGATTTAACAAAGTGTTGTTCTGTAATTAATTTAACGAGTCCAAACCCGAAAAGATGAAATGATGACGAATCATTTAAATTTTGTGGTAAAGTAATGCTCGTAATGTTGAAAATAACAGTAGCGATATTAATAGTAGTAGCAATAAAAAATAAAAAATAGTGAAAATAAAGTATTTAGCTCGTCAGTAAATTTAGAAGCCCGAGTAAATAAATTGAAATAAAGGAGGGACAAAATTGGGTGTCAACAGAGAGTTCTTTCTCCAGTTGGTTTATCTTCATTTGATCTTTCCCAACGATCAACATGTCGTCTACATATAGTAGAAGAGCAATGAAGGTACCGTCTGGAAGTCTCTTGATGTATACACACTCATCCGCAGTAGTCTTCTTGTAGCCTTGACTCTTCATGCATGAGTCAAACTTCTTATTCCACTGCCTTGGTGCCTGCTTCAAACCATACAAGGTTTTAGATAGCTTGCACACGAGATTATCACTTGAAACCTCAAAACCTTCTGGCTGCTGCATATAGATTTCTTCTTTCAAATCTCCGTGAAGAAATGCTGTCTTCACATCTATCTGTTCAAGCTCCAAGTTCATACTTGCTGCTAAGCCAAGTATAACTCGGATTGAGGTCATCTTGACAATTGGTGCAAATATCTCATCAAAGTCAATTCCTTTCTTCTGCTGGAACCCTTTGACAACCAACCGAGCTTTGTGTTTCACCACTTGTCCGCTTGCATCCTTCTTTAACTTGAACACCCATTTGTTTCTCAGTGCCTTCTTCCCTTTAGGAAGTTCTACGATCTCATAAGTTTGATTTTTATGTAGAGATTCTAACTCATCCTGCATTGCTATCAGCCATTTTTCTTTATCCTTATGAGACATAACTTCTTGAAAACTCTCCGGTTCTCCATCTTCAGTAAGCAAAATGATGAGTACCTTTTTTATGGTATATGGCCTCGTTCAGATCTACGAGCAGTTGGAACCATCTGAGAAGAACTACCATCATCTGTGTCGTGTGATGGTTCTGGTGAGGTGGGTTGTGGCTCCCCTTGCTCAGCACTCTCTTCTGTCTCCTCATCTTCTTCTGCTTCTGAGTTTTCTTCTGGCACTTCGTCATTATTTCTCAAGAACAATTCTGGTGCTTCATTTGAAACTTGAGCACCCTCATTTGACTTCTGAGACATCGTGGATTTTTCAATGTCTTCTATTGTCAAATTTTCGTGAAACACAACGTCCCTGCTTCTGATCACTTTTTTTCTCCTTAGGATCCCATAACCTGTATCCAAACTCTTCATTTCCGTAGCTAATGAAAATGCATGGGATAGTTCTCGCATCAAGCTTCTGTCTGAGCTCTTTGGATACATGTGCATATGATGAACACCCAAATACTCTAAGATGTGAGTATTTAGGATCCTTACCTGTCCATAGCCTCTCTGGAACTTCAAAGTTGAGTGGTACTGAAGGTGATCGGTTGATGAGACAACATGCGGTATTGACTGCTTCTCCCCAAAATGGCTTTGGAAGTTTAGCCATGTTCAGCATGCTCCGGACACGCTCCATGATAGTCCGGTTCATTCTTTCAGCAACGCCATTGTGCTAAGGGGTGCGTGGTACTGACTTCTCATGTCGAATGTCATATGCTCTGCAATATGCATCGAACGCCTTGGAAGTATACTCGCCTCCATTATCAGATCGGAGACATTTCAGCTTCTTTCCTGTTTCACGTTCCACCAAGACGTGAAATGACTTGAAGCACTCGAACACCTGGTCCTTCGTCTTCAGGAAATACACCCACACTTTCCGAGAAACATCATCGATAAAAGTCAGAAAATATCTTCTTCCACCGAGTGATTCAACCTCCATAGGACCGGAGACATCAGAGTGTACCAAACTTAACAACTCTGATCTTTTTGTTGAAGTGAAATTAAATGACACTTTGTGTAGCTTACCGAATAGACAATGATTACAAGGACACAGTGCAGCGTTCTTGTCAACATTTATAAGATTCTTCTTCATCAAGGTAGTCAACCCTTTCTCGCTCATGTGGCCGAGTCTCTGGTGCCATAAATCCTGAGAAGCCTCCTCTGCAATATTGAGGTTGTCTGTACAAATTCTCAAATGCGTTTTGTACAATGTGCCATAAACATGTCCTCGAGCGATTGTCAAAACGCCCTTTGACATTTTTCATGTGTCTCTCTAAAATGGTTTTCATACCCTTGTTTGTCAAGAGATACCACTGACAGGAGATTGAGCCGAAGATCTGGCACATGTCTGACATCCTTCAAAGTGATTGTGCTCCCGGTACCTATCTTTATTTGTACATCACCAATTCCGGCTATTCCAGAGGAACTGGAATTACCCATCTTCACCGCTCCAAAGTCTCCAGCTTTGTATGTTGTGCAGTAGTGCCTGTGGGGAGTTACGTGGTAGGATGCTGCAGTATCTACCACCCATTCCGTGTCTTCTCTTGAGACGTGAAAACATGTCTCATCATGGGTAGTACAGTACGCTACATCACCTGAGATTGTGATGAGCGCTTTACCACCCTTGTTCTTCGGTTGAGAACTGCTCTTGTCTTGCTCCTCTAGCCATTTGTAGCAATTCTTCTTCATGTGACCCTCTATACCGCAATGGTGGCAGGTATAAGAAGGTTTCCGGCCATCCGATGATCTCCCCCGACTTTTGCCTCTACTTTGCCATTTTCCTCTACTGTTTCTTTGTTATTTTCCTTGTGATCTTTCTCGATTCTCCGTCACAAGGGCATGAGTCTGATCTGTGCTCATATCTTTCCTTCTTGCCTCTTCATTGAACAATGCATCCTTGACCACAGACATGGTAAGTTTGCCATCTGGGGCTGAGTTGCTGAGAGTAACAACTAGTGTTTCCCAACTATCAGGAAGGGAACTAAGAAGTAGTAGAGATTGCATTTCGTCTCCAAGTGGCATTTCTACACAAGATAATAGATTTACTAGACTCTGGAACTCACTGGTATGTTCGGCAACAGAAGTTCCACTTTTGAGCTTCATATTGACAAGGCGTCTCATCAGAAGGGTCTTGTTCCTAGCGGTCTTGGCCTGATACATGTCTTCCAACTTCTTCCAAAGGGCATAAGCATCGATTTCTTGTGCAACGTGGTGGAAGACACTAGGGTCAATCCATTGTCGGATTTGACCAATAGTTTTTCTATTAATTTTCTTCAACTCTATTGACTTGGGCGGGTCAGGATTAATACCCTTCAGCTCTATTGGATCAAAGAAGTCTTCACAACTGAGGAAATCTTCCATCCGAGGTTTCCACAGCGTGTAGTTGGTAGCTGTGAGCATAATCATAGCTCCAAAAGATGAAGTTGACTCGTCAATGGTCATTTTCACCTTCTGAATAATTTTAAAAAAAATTGAGGGACCAAACTGCAATTTTTCAAAAATTACAAAACTGACCGGTGACGTGGCAGCTGATGCAGGAGCACCAAGGTAATTCTTTTCTGATGTGGAAGTTCAGACTATGCTGCAACCACAGAGCATACTCAGATAGAACCTTGGCTCTGATACCACTTGTTGGGAATAAAAATAGACCGCAAGAATAATATTTCCGGTATTAGTGATAAACGCGGAACACTAACTTATGGTTAAATCAACAAGAATAAAATGCAACAATAATGACACCAAGATTTTTTACGTGGAAACCCTTCTGAATAAGGGAAAAAACCACGACCAAGAAGAGCAGCTGATATCACTATAGCAAGGAATTTTACACCGTGTAGTAACGAGTACAAATACTCCTAAGACCACTACACCCTCAAAAGAAAAACTCTCTTTTGATTTTTCCCACCTCACTACAATATCACTCACACTCTATTTTTCTTCACAGACTAGTTTCTTACAGTCTATGGAATACCTCACTTTGCTCTCACTCAGATGTATTGCCTGAGATTTTGGTGTGTCTACAAATGATAGAAGGCTTCCCTATTTATAGGGATGAAATGAATCTATTGATGTCATTTGTGACTCAAGCAAGCACTTGACAATTTGTCAAATACAAGGAAGATGTTTTCTTCCTTAAAACAAGGAATATGTTTTCTTCCTCAAAACAAGGGAAATGTTTTCTTCCTTGTTTTCTTCCTTAAAATGAGGGAGATGTTTCCTTCCTCAAATTATGGGATGGACCCAACATAATTTGACCATTTTGTTTGTGTGCATGGCGACGTGTTTAGACGGATTGTTGTGAACAAAGTTTAACGACTTTGGTGCAATAAAATGATGAAAGTTGAGTAACCATCCGTGAAATTAACTCTGTTCTTGAAGCACCTGAAGCTTTCTACTTTTTGCATGAAATAAATTACTTGTGCTTCTTCATAGCTCATTCACCAATCCAATTTTCCCTCATGTGATCTGCTTGTGCTCCTGCATGCATGCACAAATATTCTTGACTCTTGAATGTATTTAGATTTTGTTCTGATTCTCTGGTTCCTTGTATAGGGATCTATCATACAACAAACGCTTGACAGGTTCACTCCCTCAATCAATTGGAAGTTTGAAGAGTTTAACAACTCTGTAAGGGAATTACATGATATAATGCTTAATTGTTGTTGATTCACCAGCCGATTTCTTTATCTCCTGTTTCTAGAGAGTAATTGCTCCTAGCTACGTTGCAGGATCCTCGTTGGTTGCGGGTTTTCTGGGCTGATACCGGAGACAGTTGGATCCCTTAGCCAGCTGCATTTTCTGTAAGGATATCAATTTCTTCTATTTTACAACTTTTTTACCAACTATATGGCATGTAATCAGTGTAAGTCTTATTTCTGTTGTTCATATGATTTCTTGAATTGAGAAAAAAATATTAGAATGCTGGAATATTAACATATTTGTGTGGGACTGACGCGTAGTTTTCGTTGAGTTGCTGGTATATTAACAATATCCATATTCCTACTGATATAGATGGATCCAAAAACTATGCCTGCCAGAGTTGATTACATGGTTTGGATTGTTTTGTTTCACAAATTGATCATTTGACTGATCTTCATCGCATAAAGTTGCTTATTACATGTCTATTATCTCAATGCTTAATGAACTCAAGATATTGAGAAATATGCAGTATTTGTTTTTAAAGCTAGAATATGCTGACATTTCAGTACATGGAACAATTTGTGATCTCAGATTGGCTATCTAATTCGGTTGTGGATGCTTACAATTTAGTTATCGCCTCTGTTTGTCAATTTCTGATGGTATTAAGGGGGAGCACCTGTACTTTTGCGAGTGACCACAGCTCTGTACGCTTGTTGTATATTTTGAAACAGATTGTCCATCAGCCTTTCAGAGTTGGAAAATATAAAGGGTTTCTTGTACTTTTTATTCTTATTTTTATTTTGCATAATATTGGCATGGAATGAGTTTAAATGGAGTAACATGATCAGTGAAGATTCATATAGTCAACCCCAATTTGTTTGGGACTTTGGCGTAGTTCATTGTTGTTATACTATATTGAAATCTTTCCTGTTTCTTCTACTGGGCTACATTTCTAAAACACTAATCTGAATCATGCAGGGCTTTGAATTGTAACAACTTTATTGGACCGATACCAGCTTCTATTGGTAATTTATCAAAACTATCTTGGCTGGACTTAGCTGATAATAGGCTCAGTGGGCCTCTTCCAGTCTCCCATGGAAGCAAACCTGGTCTAGACATGCTTGTTCACACAAAGCATTTGTGAGTAGTATTGTCCGTTCCTTAAGTAACATCTTCATCTCTCATTTTTATGTGATATACTACTTACCTCGCAGTCACCTGGGGAGAAATCAGTTCTCTGGTGAGATTCCAGATCAGCTATTCAGCTCAAATATGACTCTCATACATTTGTAAGTTCCACTGAACTGGAAGTGTATATGTTTTGTCGATTATTTTGATAGATCAACAATAGTGTGGCCTCTCTTTTTGAGCACTCCCTTTGCCATTTTTCTAAAACTTTCTTGTCTCTCAATCACCCCAACTATCTAAGTTCCTCTTTTTTGTAGCGTACTTCTTCCGTTTGGCTAATGGTTTCTTCTGTTTGTGTCTTGTAATTGCACAGGCTGCTTGAGCAAAACCTGCTTACTGGAAAGATACCCCCTACATTAGGACTTGTGCAGACTCTGGAAGTGGTGTAAGTATTTCCAAAATCCATCTTGCTTAAAGAATTCTAATAATGTGCCATCTTTCTTGCTTTACATTACCTGGGAAATCATATTAACTAGATATCCATGTACACTGTAGTCATCTTGACAGGAATTCATTAAATGGATTGATTCCATCAACCCTCAAAAATCTTACAAATTTGGGTGAACTGTGAGTAGACAAGCAGATGCTGATACAACCTTGCTATGATCTCTGTTTTTACGAGTGTGTGAACCCCACTATAAGTTCTCCATATCACTTGCAGGTTCTTATCAAACAATGAATTCACTGGCCCCTTGCCCAATCTTGCTGGCATGAATGTCCTCCACTACTTGTAAGTTCCTTGACGTACAATGCCTTGGGATACTTATGTTTCAATTGGAACTCAATTCTGCTAAGAAAATGCATCAATCTTGATGTTGTGATATTACAGACTATGTCTTTAGATTAGTTTAGTTTGCTTTTGTGTCCTATGGTCATGTTTTGCAGAGATATGAGCAATAATACATTTAGCTCTGCTGATTTTCCGCCGTGGTTATCAACTTTGCAGTCGTTGATGACTCTGTACCCATCTCTCTCTATCTTTCCTCTTTATCTCTTAGCATGCATATGTGTATCTGTCTCTGATTTCACGTGCCTCAGCAGAACTCACATGCATCTGAGCGTATATATTATCCTAATTGCACCTCATCAATTAAATGTTCACAGGGTAATGGAGAACACTCAACTTCAAGGAGAAATTCTGCCAAGCCTCTTCAGTCTTTTACAGTTGCAGACCGTGTGAGTATTCTTTTACTTTTAGGCCACGGTGCCTGTAATGCAACTATTCTCCTTTTTCGCTATGTGCTAGTCTTGTAACAAAGTTTCAAAAGGTAGTACAAAGTGACCTAGTATATGATTCTATCATTCTATATTTGCATTTCAAGTTTATGACGATGAGATGGTTCTTTATGACAGCCTCTTGAAGGGAAACAAGATTAATGGAACACTGGATATTGAATCCAGCTATAGCAACCAACTAAAGCAGATTGATTTGCAGAACAATTCCATTGAATCACTCACAGGAATACCTAAATATCCTTTTCAAATAATGTAAGTCCTCAAGCCACTTTTTCTCCACTTTAGCAACGAGAAAAGAAATACTGGATCATACCTGTTAGGATATTTGATAATCTCAGTTTTGTACTTGTTCACTTGGCAGACTTAAGGATAATCCAGTTTGTTATGAAGATGTATCAAAAAACTACTGTGGTGTTGCCCAAGTGAACCTTGAATATTCAACACCACCAGATAATTGCGACAAAACTCCATGCAGTTCTGATCAAATTCCTAGCCCTACCTGTAAATGTAGTTATCCGTACACAGGCAACCTATTTTTCAGAGTTCCTTCCAGTTCTGACTTGAGAAACACAAGCATTGAGTCACTTCAAAAGTCGATGATATCTTCTTTTAGCCAACATCAGGTGCAAGTAGATTCAGTTTCCTTGAGTAATCCGGAAAAGACAGATGTCTTTTTTGCGTTACGCCTGCAAGTTTTTCCACTCGGCCAAGATCATTTCAACCGTACAGGGATTACCACAATTGGATTTATACTTAGCAATCAGATTTTCGAACATCCTCCAGATTTTGGACCATTCTATTTCATTGGTGAAAGCTACAATTACTTCAAAGGTGATAGAACATTTCATTGATATGTAATTTAGTCTTTTGCACAAGTTTCATCTATCTATGGTCCATTATAAACAATTGTTTCTGATGAAAAGCTAATAACAAAGAGAAGTTGCTGTGCTCAAGTTCTCATATACGATGTGAGAGAAGGGACACATTTAGTTAAAACAAAGCCAAGTGTATGGATTAGCAAATTGTAAAGATATATGGTAGTACTATTATTTATTAGCTTGTTGAGGATCATGCTTGGGCACTGAGTGCAGTTAACTGATGACAATTAACTCTATTCTATACTTGTTACTAGAGATCTGACTTTACAGGTATTGTGCTTTACAGTTGGATCAAGAGGATCTCACAAGTCAATTTCTAAAGAAAATATAATCGGAGCAGTAGCTGGTGGATCTATCCTTTTAATTTTATCACTTATTATAGGAGTTTTAGTTTGCCAAAAGAAAAGAGCTCAAGAGGCTGTTAGAAAGAGCGACCCTTTTGGTGAGTTCTGTGACTGTTCTTTAGTGCTGCTTCTAACTTTTTATTCTGCTGATGGTTAACGGCTTTTTTATTTGTCCAGCTACATGGGATTCTATTAAAGACAGCGGCAGTGTTCCACAGTTAAAAGGTGTAAAATGTTACACATTTGAAGAGCTGAAAAAATACACCAATAACTTTTCAGAAAGCAATTACGTCGGATCTGGTGGTTATGGAAAGGTTGGCTATAATTGACTTTTGATAATACAATTTTAATTTCATTATGATTGATTAAAAAGCTATTGTTATAATTTAGTTGTTGAGACTATTTTCCAATAGCCACATAATTCCTCCTTGCTGTTGAGTAATTACCATTTTGTGCAATAATTTTCAATCCATAAGACACGTGAAGGCTAATATTTCTGTAGCTTATTGGCATAGGTTTAATGCCAGGTTTAAAAGTGCAACATGCCTCGTACTATCAGTATTGCCTACTTGGAACCGAGAAAATGTTTATAACTGATGTTATTGCCCTAATTTTAGGTGGAGGGTGAGAATAGAGTTAGGGACCAATAGAATTATCGTTGGTTGCATCTATATTTCCAGTTTTTTATAAAACAGGTCTGGACCTTTTGCTTCTTATGTTGAGGATTGCGCTAGATTAGTAAAGCTAATGTCTGGTTGAATATTTAAGATTGAGAATGGTAGCATTTCCACCGATGATGAGTTCAATTTGTTGTGTAACATTACCACCTGACACTTTAATTAGTTATATGACAATATTTTTCCCAACTAAAGTTAGTTGATCACTTTAAACTTCTTGCAAACATACAGGTATACAGAGGGATACTTCCAGATGGACAACTTGTTGCAATTAAAAGAGCAGAGCAAGGATCTAAGCAGGGTGCCCTTGAGTTTAAAAACGAGATTGAGCTTCTCTCTAGGTTTCATCACAAAAATGTTGTCAGCCTTGTAGGCTTTTGTTTCAGGCAAGGTGAACAGATGTTGGTCTATGAATATATACCAAATGGCTCCTTGAAAGAAAGTCTTTCAGGTATGTAATTCCTCCTATTGACTGTTATTTTGAAGATCAGCTGCAGGTTTACCACACCTAAAGGGATTACATGACCAATGACTAATGTCAACTTTTGCAGGGAAGTCTGGGATTAAGTTGGATTGGACGAGGAGGCTTCGGATAGCCCATGGAGCAGCCAGAGGGTTGCAATATCTTCATGACCATGTTGACCCTCCTATCATCCACCGAGATATCAAATCAAATAACATCTTGCTAGATGAGCGCTTGAATGCGAAAGTTGCTGATTTTGGTCTCTCCAAGTCGATGAGTGAGCCAGAAAAGGGTTACGTCAGCACTCAGGTTAAAGGAACAATGGTAAGTGCATACTTTACTAATGCTGCAACTGATATGTGAATTTGATTTTATCATTAGGTGGCATTTCTTATTTTTTATAAGTCATTGTTTTCTATATTTCGTAGTCTCTGGAAATTCTTGTCCATCAATAGATATGGACTGATGATCTTCTTGGTTTAATTCCTAAAAGTTAAATCTGGACTCTTGTCCAGAGAAATTACACAATGTGCTGAACTGCCAGGTTCTGTCAATAAGAAAACTGCTCATATGTACATGCAGAAAGTGCTTGATACAATTTTCTTATAGAAAGGAGCGATCAGACTTTCTGCTTGATAACGTCACAAAATTCGTAACTTTTGCATGCAATTGCTTTGTGATTTTTACACAAAGTAGAGAACTTTGGAAGCTTTAAACCTGAACACTTGATTTCATAATTGTTGAAGATTTTGTAAGTGAACATTTAATACGAGCTGCTGTGTACATTTATTGGCTTAGGGCTACATGGATCCAGAGTATTACACAACACAACAGTTGACTGAGAAGAGTGATGTCTATAGCTTCGGGGTTGTGTTACTGGAGCTTATAACAGCAAGGAGTCCTATCGTGAGAGGAAAATATATCGTGAAGGAATTGAAGCAAGCGATGGATAAGTCTAAAGACATGTATAACATTGATAGTTTTGTTGATCCCGCTATCCCCTCAAGCATGACACCTATCAGCTTCAGGAAGTTTGTGGATCTAGCTTTCACATGCCTCGAAGAAGCAGGAGCTCATAGGCCAACAATGTGTGAGGTGGTGAAAGAGATTCAGAACATCATGGAAATAGATGGAATGAACACTTACGCTGAATCAAGTTCAACTTCTGTAAGCCGCGAAGGAACCAGCGCAACCTTTGACCATCCTTACAGTGAAGAAAGCCTAAATCGTCACAGCGGGAGCACCAATTCGCGATAAACGTACCACCTATTCTCCTGGAGCCAGCAGCTTTAACTAAATATGCTTTGTTTGAAAAATGGTAAGTGATTCAAGCAGCTCCTGTCCTTGTGTTATATGTGTACATTCTGTGAATGTCTGAGGGTGTTTTTGCATAGAGAATTAAGAGCTGTGTACAGCCTTATAGACATGATCGAAAAGTCCATCTAAGGATACTGTTTGTGAATTCATTTCAATCTCATATATCCTGTGTGACAATATATGCTCAACTGTGTGGAAATGTTCATTTTATTACATGTCTGTCGTGCTGAAAATTGTCCCTCTAACGTCTATGCTGTTATCTCAGAAAAATAACCAATTGCCATGATCATTGTTAATTTGTTTTATTAATCTAATTGGATCCGTTGTAAATCTCAAAAATTGAAGAGATCAAATATTTGCACATCCACCTCTGTTATGCTCCAAACATTCATTTGAGGGAAGAAATTAGAATTCAGATGAATTTGGCAAGGCCCTTATGGCAACATCAGTTGATCACAGCCAGTCGATTTGGTCCAATTAGGTAAAGGTCCAATTACTTTTTTCTTTCTACATTCTTTTTTATGCTTTGTTAGGAAAAACTTAAGTAAAATGTAAAATTTTCATGGGTCTATTATTTTTAATGGATAAAAATAATCCTTCTCGCTATAATAGCCGTGGGAGAGGTTATAGCACTCGCATAATTGAATATTTTAATATTAAAATTTATCAATTGTTAGAGTTTCTTTCTTTTTTTTTCCTCGTTCTATCTCATTAATAAGTCTGGATGATAAAGGGCATCCAAGTATAGCGCGCATAGCTTTCGCTATGTGTAGAATTTGGAGAAGGATCGAACCAATTGGATCTACTGTAAATAATTTTACTTTATACTACCCGCACGAGATATTTCATGATTGGAATTTGTAAGCTTTTGATTACACGACAATGAGTTTTACAATTACATACTAATAGAAAAAGAAGAAAAAAAAAACATAGATGTATTAGTATCTTTTTCTCAATAATTTCCTTCCAAATTATCAATAGCATATCAACATCAAATACTTTTCTCTCAGATAAACTAGTTGCTAAATGCCCTTTCCTTGGGCCTTGGGTTTGGACAGTAGCGAGTGAACTGTGAACCCACAACATGCCTTAATCAACGTACAGACGGACCCCTCCCTTTGGATGACCACATAAATAGATACGGTGAGTATAAAAATCCTACTTAACTATTGACCAGTATTGTTAGGAACTTTTCAAAATTATACGGCCCAAAAATCACGTTAGACTCACGTAATTATATTTCAGTTTGAAGAAAAAATCGTTTCAAGCTCTAAACTTTCCTAAAGTTGGCATCAAGGGCGGAGCCAAGTGGGTACAAAGACGAACCCCATTCGGCGAGAAATTACACTTTATATATAAAGCTAAAATTATTTTATATAAATATTTATATATAGCAGATGTTAAATCCCCTTGATATATACTTCTTCGTATTTTGAACTCTTGAATGAAAATCACGGCTCGCCCATTGGTTGGCATCCAAGCTTATAAGTATGATACTCCTTTTTCAAAAATCATACAATAAATTAAGATGAATCTAGTATACATTAATAGAATGGATAGTGAAGGTTTATATATACGAACCTATTGTTAGGAGCTTGGAATTAAGGGTTTGCTGTTGGTGCTAATTAGATGGAATTCATTTCTCAACCTGAGACATAAAATTATCTTGACTTTGTTGGTCACTTGCAACGAAACTAGCTGGCAGCGACAGAGACACCACTACAAGAAAGTATAGAAATTGCATGTTATATCCCGTAATTTTATACGTCGAGTTATTCGCAAAAGAATCGACTCAAGTTAAAAACGGGATCATTTTCGGGCACGAAGTAGAAATCTTTAATTTCCGGTTTCTATTAGAACATGAATTGTTTATAAATTTTACTTAGTGTAAAAATATTAATGGAAAGTTGGGATTAATTTACCATGATTAGATTATTAAGTGGGGATTAAAATTTAATTATTCATTAAACAAGTCACTAGTGCACTAAGTGGGCCCCACCAAGACATGTGGCCAAATTTAATTGGCTCAAGCCTTGAGTGGACACTTGTCACTCTTAGGGGCTGCTTATATAAGGGAAAAATCTACACTAAGGAACCATTTATCATCTTCAACATTACAAGAAAAGAAAAACCCTAGAGATAGAGAGAGGTGCTCACGGCTATGGTGGAAAAAAAAAATCAAGTTCACCAAGCTTGATTCAAATTAATTTTCCATGGTGTTTTAAAAATGGAAGTCTATGGGAACGTGAATTTGGTCCTTGAGAGCAGCAAGAGTGGTCTTTAATTGAAGCCATTAAATTCAGCAAATTAAGGAGCCAATTTGCTAAGGTAAGAGCTGATCATTTTCTATATGTTTTAGGATGAATTTGCATGTGTTGTGGATGGTTTGAACATGTTATGGTGAGTAGAAATGAAAGAAAATCATGAAATTATGTATCTTGATGTTGAAGCATGGTTGAAGCCACGAAATTATGTATCTTGATGTTGAAACATAGTTGTAACTTGGTAACACGAATTGTACGAATGTTGGAATGTTGTTGAAATGTTGTTGAATACCATAGGGGCTGTTTTTAATTGAAATTTGCTGGACTGATTTGAATTAATATTTTGGTTGTTGTGATCATGGATTATGTGATGAGAATGAAGGAATTTAATGGTTAGAGTTGGAGTTAAAATTGTTGTGGGTTGTTGTAAGAATTATAGAGATAATAATGTGGTTTACTTGCATATGAATAGATGATGTGGTGTCGTGTGACTGCTGTTGTATTTCCCTGAAATTTGCTGAAAAGATTGCATGAAATAAGGCATAAGAAGTGTATATGGGCTGCTTGGTGTATTGTAGGTGTTCGTTAGAATTTCGGGCATCGTTATGTTGTTGTTGTGGGCTGTTTTGATAAGGTTTTTGGTGGAAAATCTCATGTGATTATATGGCTATTTGAGGTTGTCATTGTTATGGTTAAATTGTAGTTAGGGGCTGTTCTTGAGGAATTGGAGAACTAAGGATAGTTAAGAATTGTATTGTGACGTTATAATGGATGGGGCTGTTTAGAACTTGTTGTAATGTTACGATAGTTTTCTTGCATATAGAGGTTGATGTTGTTGATGTGTTGTTGCTGATGTGAATCATCAAACTTGGAGGAAAGAAGCGTATAAAATATCGTATGCGAAGTGTGTCGATCTGCTTGGTATATTCTTAGATGTTCGTGAGATTATCGGTCATTGTTATGTGGTAACTAAGGGCTATTTTGGGGTTGTTTTGTAATGAATTTCGTGGCTGTTTTGTGATGAATTTCATGGCTGTTTTGCGATGAATTTTGTGGCTATTTTGGGGCTGCTTGTTATAAATTTCGTGGCTGTTTTGTAGTGACATTTTGGGGGCTGTTTGTTGTAATTTTCGTGGCTGCTTTTGTTGAGTCGAAATGCAGGGATTATAGTTATGATTATGTACAATATATGTAGTATATTTGCTGGAGTATGGGCTGTTCTTGATGGCTGGTCTAACATTGTTAAAGGGGCTGGATAAACATAAGGAATTAGTGTATTAATCACTTTGTTGTTGTGGTTGTTGTACTCCATGGATGTAAAGAGAAAGAATGATAGCAATGGTGTATGTAGTGCATATGGGGCTGATTTTGTTATGTCCTTGAGTTGTGTCTTGTTATTGATGTTGTTGACCTCGTATGTGAGTTGTGGATGTATGCAAGTAGTGGAAGTGCTGTCCACTTGTTTTTATACAAAAACGAGTTATCGTTTACTAGCAACCACCAATTTGACGGACATGCTACCATTGTTATAGGTTGAAGTGCCAATCGAGACGAGTTTAAATTATTGAATTGGTACAGACGACAAACGGTATGTAAAGCCTACCTTTCCTTTTTTTGGCATGACCTTTATGAAAAGAACAAATAACGTATATGTATGCTTCTAAAGAAAATCCTATTCTTAGAGCCACTAGGATGGCTAACATCTTTGACTTCCATAAGCTATTCCATATGACTTGATACGTATTTATGATGTTCGAAGATTCTAGTTGTTATGTTTCCGAATGTTGTTCGAAAGAAAATCGAGATGACTAAAGTCTTTGATGAATACTTTGATATGTAAATATGGTCTTAAAGTCTCCATTTGATTTGATCCATAATGTTGTTCGAAAGTTTTCTAATATGAATGATACTTGAATTTCCAAGTATGGCTTATGAAATGTTTTTCAGAAGGTTCTGTACTTCAAAAGCTCGTAACTTTCTTATACTAATTCCGATTGACCCGAATCTTATTTTTGAGCCTTCAGATGTCGGTAAATATATTTGTCCATCAAAGTTTGAAATTTATTTATGTACTTATATGCATATGGTTTCCTCACAACTCCGCTCGTGCTTACTACTATGATATCGTTCGCCGGATCCCGGGCCGGTTTTGTGATCGTGCGCATTATGATATATTCGGCAGTATGCTGTGTTACGATTCCCGAGACCTTGCCATAGGGCCGGGTTCCGTTTATGGAGTTATGCTGTGATATGGCTTATGATTTGTTGTGATGATGTGTTATGTACGGGGTTGTACGGAGATTTGAAACCTTCTGGAGTTATGCTGTGTTGTGGCACCAGCGTCGGAGTGGTGACCACATTCCTGAGCCTTATGCATGATTTTGATTTGCATTACTTATACATATGATTTCCGTACCGGTTTTGATATACTGATTCGGTATTCCCTTCTGTACCTTATGCTTCAGTTATGGTTGGATTTCTGTATCTTATGCTTTGCATACTCAGTACATATTTCGTACTGACCCCCCTTTCTTCGGGGGGCTGCGTTTCATGCCCGCAGGTACAGACGTTCGTTCAAGTGACCCGCCAGAGTAAGGTACTTATTCTGCTATTTGGAGTACTCCTTTTGATCCGGAGCTCATATTTTGGTACATACCTTCTGTTATACATGTTCGACATATATGTATATGGTTGTTTGGGTACGGCGGGGCCCTGTCCCGTCATGTGTTTCTGTTATGGTTTGTAGAGGCCTGTAGTCATATATGTGGGTCATGGGTCACGTTTGTTCGATTATGTTTGTGATTTGTGCCTTAAGCGGCCCCGTTTGCTATTATGGCCAAAACGACCCTTATGTTTGTAAATGTATGTGTATTCGGGCGATGTATATTCCGCCAGCCTACCGGCTTTTGATATGATATTTCGGTACGGGTGACCGCTTAAGATGATATCTGTTTTCAGTATCTGTTCAAAAGACGTATGCTAAATTTGAATAAATTTTTGATATGTTGATTTGGTAAGCGAATGGGTTTGGGTGTCCAATTAGGGCACCAGTCGCGGCCCACGGGGCTGGGTCGTGACATTGCAATAGCTCTTTTGGCAACAAAAATAATATAGTTGGTAAAAGTCAATATTTGACAACAACTTAGTTTTATTGTTGGCATATATGATAAATCTTTTAAAAATGAACTTTTTTTGTTGCCAAAAATTTAATTTTGTTGCCATATAGTATTGACGATTGTTGCAAAAAGTACTTTTGGCAACTAAAAAAAATGTTGTTGCACGTCGTTGCAATAACAGCCGTTGGGAAAAGTTTATACAACAACAAAAAAAATGTTGTTGCCAAAAATACTTTTTGCAATAATAACCTGCAACAAAAAAAAAATTGTTGCCAAATGTCTTCTTTCTTGTAGTGCACCCTAAGTGTTACGTACTTCTTTTATGGAGTATATAACAGAGAGAATTGGACACACAATTTTCTTTTTACTAGGAAGTAGGGGCGGAGCTAGGTAGGCTCCAGGGGTTCATCCGAACCCCCTCGGTAAAAAATTACAGTGTATATATTAGATTAAAATTATTTTTTTATGTATACATAATAGATGTTGAACCCCTTGACTTCTTTGTGTATTTACTTCTTCATATTTTTTAAACCTCTAGGTAAAAATTCTGCCTCCACCGCTGCTAGGAAGGACTATTTCATTTAACTCTTTAAGATGAAATAAAGTCATTGTATAAGTACAAGTTGTATGGGGTCCAATGCATATGGTGCAACATCGCCTTACCTTAGAAAAAGGGAACAATATTTAGCCCGTAGCAGGGTGTCTCTGTTTGTGGACTTAGATTGATCAGTACTTACTACAGTGTTATTTAGAATGATTTGGCTGAGAGAATTCTTGACTAAGTCTTCTACGTACAGATATATTATCCTCTTGCTGATCAGAGACTAGAGTCCACATAACAAATCAACCACTTGTGGTTTCTGTTTCTTTCCATTAGTTTTTTCTCTTCCCTAAAAAAAGAATATTTCTTTGACCCCATTTAGAGAGGAAGAAGAAGGTTAGGTTGCATGGTGGTGGATTTAAACAATGGTCCAAACAAAAATCCTACTGATCATCTCTTGCCTGCTTATTTCTATGCAAGTTTTGGTGCAGCTGGAAGCTTTTACCAATATTGGTGACTGTATGTCTTACTTACTACATCTCTTTAGTTGTTTTTGGTCCTATAATTGATTCATGAAAACTCATATACACTAACAATGTAAAGAATTTTTGCACTAACGCATAATTTAACATGCTATACGATAGGTTGTACGTCTTTTTTTCCCTGGTTATTATTTCTACATATTACAAACAGGTATTCGTAGTTATCGTTTTTTAGGTGATCTGAAGATCACATATATAGTAAAGCAAAAGGCTTTGCAGCTAGCTTCCATGCTTGAGGATGTCTGATATGATCATCATGTATAGATTTACATGCTCCACATTGCATTTTGTATAAGAATTAAGAGTCACTTGAAATTAAGTTCTCAAATGATTGATCAATGAGCCTTCAAACCCTTTCCACTTTGCTATCTCTCTCTGATCTCTACCTGTTTTTTTAATCCTTCTTATTTCCATGGGTTTGTTCTAAAATAAATGTTTGTTTAAATAAAAAGGGACGCATCCCCAACACAGAGCGTTTTTTCTTATTATTCACTAAATGAGGAACTTTATGCGATTCATATATCTGCAGTATTTTCTGAAAATCAATAAATAATTACAGTATGGTAGTCTGAAAAAAAAAAAATGGGTGCAGATGGTGTTCTAGAGTCACTGAAGGAAGAGTGGGAGAACGTACCTCCAAGTTGGGATGGCTCTGATCCTTGTGGTGATCCATGGGAAGGCATCGGGTGCAACAATTCACGTGTTATTTCTATGTAAGCATTTTTTTATTTTTTTTTGTGATTAACTGAAAATTGTCGAATCAGAATCATATCAATTGGAAGTTCTTTTTAGAAAAAAATAATATTACTACTCTTTAAAATATTCCTAAATTTATGAATAAATATTGAAATTAAAAAATTGAAACACAACTGCATCCGTTTACTTATTACTCCAATAATTTAGTCAAGAATTCCACTTTTCCTTAGCTCGACAATGTCACATGTATAATTCAATGTCCACCCTCCTCATATTGTGTCAGCTAAATGGTTTTCTTCCTATTAACTAATTTTCCCCATCTGTTCTATTATAACAAAAATTTAAGAAAAAGAATCTTCTGTTTGAATAAATAACTTAATTATTTTAAAAAATGAGCAACAAAAGAAATTAGCTTTGTAGAAAATTATAGAAGATATTTTATCTCATTTGAGACAATTATGTAACTGTCACTGTATTTGCTCTTCCATTTTGGTCAGTTCATGTGTATAGGGATAAATGCTGGATAACAAATGGAACTAGGTTAAAAAAAAAATCTTGTTTTATTAAATGACGCTTATCTTTGGTTTCTTGTTTCTTTTTCATGCACACATAGTTACTTTTTGTAAATTGAGGCTCTCAAACCTATTATTTTGAGATACTAATGATTCTGAATATTCAGAAAATTATCAAGCATGAATCTGAAAGGGGAGCTATCTGGAGACATCGAGGCCTTGTCTGAACTGCAGATATTGTATGTCTTTCTACTCATTAAATATTAGTGCATTATAATTTAAGAATCATAACTAACGAAATAATTGGTAAAAATCAACTTTTCTATGAATCATTTTAGTTGTAGCTACTAGTTTTGTTTTTCCTTACTCATAAGTAATGGAGTAGTTTGGTGAGAGAAATTTGAAATGACACCTCTTGCTTAGGCGTATTCAGGATTTAAAGTTTTATGGGTTCGTACAACAATCTTAAGGTAACATACAATAACAATTAAGTTCATAATTAAATATTTATACATAATTAAATATTTATAGATATTTAATAATTTTTTAAATATATATAGGGTACGGGTACTAAAAATTATTGTTTCATGTATAACCATAGGTTCTCTTTTAAATCAGCCCTTGCTTATTGATAGTTACTTCCCATGGTTGAATTCAAAATTTAGAGTTAATGAGTTCTACACTCTCTGCTACTCTTCATAAATGTGTTTGAGCTAGAGGCAAAGGCGGAGCCAGAATTTGAATTTTATGGGTTCTAAGGCCCCGTTTGTCCATAGATACCAAAAAAAAAAAAAAAAACACTTTTTTTAGAATTTTGGAGTTGGAGTTGTGTTTGCCTATAGTTTTTGAAATTGTAGTTTTAGGTGAAATGTAGTTGTAAAAAAGTGAAATTTTTTAAAAAATAAGTTTTTTGAGTTTTTGGTATTTTGGAATACAACTTCAAGTTGTATTCGGAATTCTAATGGCCAAATGCTGATTCCGGAAAAAAGTGAAAAAATTTCTGGAATAAAGTGAATAATTCTTATGGCCAAACGGGGGCTAAATTTTAGAATAGCGACATCGCGTGTTAGTAACTGGGTTCTGAATTTAATTCTTGTAATACAAATTAAGTTACTCGGACTCTTCGAAAGTGTTGCCGAACCCGTGTCGGATCCTCCAAAAATACACTACTTTTGAAGGATCCAACACGCGCCTAACTACATTTTAGGCGAGTCCGAGTAACTTAGAATACAAATACAAGAGTAGAATTAAAGCTACTGGGTTCAGCCGAACCAATACGTTTGCTTCTACCTCCGCCCCTGGGCCTAGAGGCAATGGGTTCTGGCGAACCAGTTGCGTCTAGACTATAATCCAACACCGATTAATTTGACCATTTTGTTTGTGTGCATGGCGACGTGTTTAGAAGGATTGTTGTGAACAAAGTTTAACGACTTTGGTGCAATAAAATGATGAAAGTTGAGTAACCATCCGTGAAATTAACTCTGTTCTTGAAGCACCTGAAGCTTTCTACTTTTTGCATGAAATAAATTACTTGTGCTTCTTCATAGCTCATTCACCAATCCAATTTTCCCCCATGTGATCTGCTTGTGCTCCTGCATGCATGCACAAATATTCTTGACTCTTGAATGTATTTAGATTTTGTTCTGATTCTCTGGTTCCTTGTATAGGGATCTATCATACAACAAACGCTTGACAGGTTCACTCCCTCAATCAATTGGAAGTTTGAAAAGTTTAACAACACTGTAAGGGAATTACATGATATAATGCTTAATTGTTGTTAATTCACCAGCCTATTTCTTTAACTCCTGTTTATAGAGAGTAATTGCTCCTAGCTACGTCGCAGGATCCTCGTTGGTTGTGGGTTTTCTGGGCTGATACCGGAGACAGTTGGATCCCTTAGCCAGCTGCATTTTCTGTAAGGATATCAATTTCTTCTATTTTACAACTTTTTTACCAACTATATGGCATGTAATCAGTGTAAGTCTTATTTCTGTTGTTCATATGATTTCTTGAATTGAGAAAAAAATTATTAGAATGCTGGAATATTAACATATTTGTGTGGGACTGACGCGTAGTTTTCGTTGAGTTGCTGGTATATTAACAATAT
Organism: Lycium barbarum; assembly: GCF_019175385.1. NCBI lineage: Eukaryota > Viridiplantae > Streptophyta > Magnoliopsida > Solanales > Solanaceae > Lycium > Lycium barbarum. Next base: position 123,813,941 of record NC_083342.1, read on the forward strand.
CCATATTCCTACTGATATAGATGGATCCAAAAACTATGCCTGCCAGAGTTGATTACATGGTTTGGATTGTTTTGTTTCACAAATTGATCATTTGACTGATCTTCATCGCATAAAGTTGCTTATTACATGTCTATTATCTCAATGCTTAATGAACTCAAGATATTGAGAAATATGCAGTATTTGTTGTTAAAGCTAGAATATGCAGACATTTCAGTACATGGAACAATTTGTCATCTCAGATTGGCTATCTAATTCGGTTGTGGATGCTTACAATTTAGTTATCGCCTCTGTTTGTCAATTTTTGATGGTATTAAGGGGGAGCACCTGTACTTTTGCGAGTGACCACAGCTCTGTACGCTTGTTGTATATTTTGAAATAGATTGTCCATCAGCCTTTCAGAGTTGGAAAATATAAAGGGTTTCTTGTACTTTTATTCTTATTTTTATTTTGCATAATATTGGCATGGAATGAGTTTAAATGGAGTAACATGGTCAGTGAGGATTCATATAGTCAACCCCAATTTGTTTGGGACTTTGGCGTAGTTCATCGTTGTTATACTATATTGAAATCTTTCCTGTTTCTTCTACTGGGCTACATTTCTAAAACACTAATCTGAATCATGCAGGGCTTTGAATTGTAACAAATTTATTGGACCGATACCAGCTTCTATTGGTAATTTATCAAAGCTATCTTGGCTGGACTTAGCTGATAATAGGCTCAGTGGGCCTCTTCCAGTCTCCCATGGAAGCAAACCTGGTCTAGACATGCTTGTTCACACAAAGCATTTGTGAGTAGTATTGTCCGTTCCTTAAGTAATATCTTCATCTCTCATTTTTATGTGATATACTACTTACCTCGCAGTCACCTGGGGAGAAATCAGTTCTCTGGTGAGATTCCAAATCAGCTATTCAGCTCAAATATGACTCTCATACATTTGTAAGTTCCACTGAACTGGAAGTGTATATGTTTTGTCGATTATTTTGATAGATCAACAATAGTGTGGCCTCTCTTTTTGAGCACTCCCTTTGCCATTTTTCTAAAACTTTCTTGTCTCTCAATCACCCCAACTATCTAAGTTCCTCTTTTTTGCAGCGTACTTCTTCCGTTTGGCTAATGGTTTCTTCTGTTTGTGTCTTGTAATTGCACAGGCTGCTTGAGAAAAACATGCTTACTGGAAAGATACCCCCTACATTAGGACTTGTGCAGACTCTGGCAGTGGTGTAAGTATTTCCAAAATCCATCTTGCTTAAAGAATTCTAATAATGTGCCATCTTTCTTGCTTTACATTACCTGGGAAATCATATTAACTAGATATCCATGTACACTGTAGTCGTCTTGACGGGAATTCATTAAATGGATCGATTCCATCAACCCTCAAAAATCTCACAAATTTGGGTGAACTGTGAGTAGACAAGCAGATGCTGATACAACCTTGCTATGATCTCTGTTTTTACGAGTGTGTGAACCCCACTATAAGTTCTCCATATCACTTGCAGGTACTTATCAAACAATGAATTCACTGGCCCCTTGCCCAATCTTGCTGGCATGAATGTCCTCCACCACTTGTAAGTTCCTTGACCTACAATGCCTTGGGATACTTATGTTTCAATTGGAACTCAATTCTGCTAAGAAAATGCATCAATCTTAATGTTGTGATATTACAGACTATGTCTTTAGATTAGTTTAATTTGCTTTTGTGTCCTATGGTCATGTTTTGCAGAGATATGAGCAATAATACATTTAGCTCAGCTGATTTTCCGCCGTGGTTATCAACTTTGCAGTCGTTGATGACTCTGTACCCATCTCTCTCTATCTTTCCTCTTTATCTCTTAGCATGCATATGTGTATCTGTCTCTGATTTCACGTGCCTCAGCAGAACTCACATGCATCTGAGCGTATATATTATCCTAATTGCACCTCATCAATTAAATGTTCACAGGGTAATGGAGAACACTCAACTTCAAGGAGAAATTCTGCCAAGCCTCTTCAGTCTTTCTCAGTTGCAGACCGTGTGAGTATTCTTTGCCTTTTAGGCCACGGTGCCTGTAATGCAACTATTCTCCTTTTCGCTATGTGCTAGTCTTGTAACAAAGTTTCAAAAGGTAGTACAAAGTGACCTAGTATATGATTCTATCATTCTATATTTGCATTTCAAGTTTATGACAATGAGATGGTTCTTTATGACAGCCTCTTGAAGGGAAACAAGATTAATGGAACACTAGATATTGAATCCAGCTATAGCAGCCAACTAAAGCAGATTGATTTGCAGAACAATTCCATCGAATCACTCACAGGAAGACCTGAATATCCTTTTCAAATAATGTATGTCCTCAAGCCACTTTTTCTCCACTTTAGCAACGAGAAAAGAAATACTAGATCATACCTGTTAGGATAGTTGATAATCTCAGTTTTGTACTTGTTCACTTGGCAGACTTAAGGATAATCCAGTTTGTTATGAAGATGTATCAAAAAACTACTGTGGCGTTGCCCAAGTGAACCTTGAATATTCAACCCCACCAGATAATTGCGTCATAACTCCATGCAGTTCTGATCAAATTCCTAGCCCTACCTGTAAATGTAGTTATCCGTACACAGGCAACCTATTTTTCAGAGCTCCTTCCTTTTCTGACCTGAGAAACACAAGCATTGAGTCACTTCAAAAGTCTATGATATCTTCTTTTAGCCAACATCAGGTGCAAGTAGATTCAGTTTCCTTGAGTAATCCGGAAAAGACAGATGTCTACTTTGCGTTACGCCTGCAAGTTTTTCCATTCGGCCAAGATCATTTCAACCGTACAGGGATTACCACACTTGGATTTACACTTAGCAATCAGACTTTCAAACCTCCTGCAGATTTTGGACCATTCTATTTCATTGGTGAAAGCTACAATTACTTCGAAGGTGATAGAACATTTCATTGATATGTAATTTAATTTAGTCTTATGCACAAGTTTCATCTATCTATGGTCCATTATAAACAATTGTTTCTGATGAAAAGCTAATAACAAAGAGAAGTTGCTGTGCTCAAGTTCTCATATACGATGTGAGAGAAGGGACACATTTAGTTAAAACAAAGCCAAGTGTATGGATTAGCAAATTGTAAAGATATATGGTAGTACTATTATTTATTAGCTTGTTGAGGATCATGCTTGGGTACTGAGTGCAGTTAACTGATGACAATTAACTCTATTCTATACTTGTTACTAGAGATCTGACTTTACAGGTATTGTGCTTTACAGTTGGATCAAGAGGATCTCACAAGTCAATTTCTAAAGAAAATATAATCGGTGCAGTAGCTGGTGGATCTATCCTTTTAATTTTATCACTTATTATAGGAGTTTTAGTTTGCCAAAAGAAAAGAGCTCAAGAGGCTGTTAGAAAGAGCGACCCTTTTGGTGAGTTCTGTGACTGTTCTTTAGTGCTGCTTCTAACTTTTTATTCTGCTGATGGTTAACGGCTTTTTTATTTGTCCAGCTACATGGGATTCTATTAAAGACAGCGGCGGTGTTCCACAGTTAAAAGGTGTAAAATGTTACACATTTGAAGAGCTGAAAAAATACACCAATAACTTTTCAGAAAGCAATTACGTCGGATCTGGTGGTTATGGAAAGGTTGGCTATAATTGACTTTTGTTAATACATTTTTAATTTCATTATGACTGATTAAAAAGCTATTGTTATAATTTAGTTGTTGAGACTATTTTCCAACAGCCACATAATTCCTCCTTGCTGTTGAGTAATAACCATTTTGTGCAATAATGTTCAATCCATAAGACACATGAAGGCTAATATTTCTGTAGCTTATTGGCATAGGTTTAATGCCAGATTTAAAAGTGCAACATGCCTCGTACTATCAATATTGCCTACTTGGAACCGAGAAAATGTTTATAACTAATGTTATTGCCCTAGTTTTAGGTGGAGGGTGAGAATAGAGTTAGGGACCAATAGAATTATTGTTGGTTGCATCTATATTTCCAGCCTGTTATAAAACAGGTCTGGACCTTTGCTTCTTATGTTGAGGATTGTGCTGGATTAGTAAAGCTAATGTCTGGTTGAATATTTAAGATTGAGAACGGTGGCATTTCCACCGATGATGAGTTCAATTCGTTGTGTAACATTACCACCTGACACTTTAATTAGTTATATGACAATATTTTTCCCAACTAAAGTTAGTTGATCACTTTAAACTTCTTGCAAACATACAGGTATACAGAGGGATACTTCCAGATGGACAACTTGTTGCAATTAAAAGAGCAGAGCAAGGATCTAAGCAGGGTGCCCTTGAGTTTAAAAATGAGATTGAGCTTCTCTCTAGGTTTCATCACAAAAATGTTGTCAGCCTTGTAGGCTTTTGTTTCAGGCAAGGTGAACAGATGTTGGTCTATGAATATATACCAAATGGCTCCTTGAAAGAAAGTCTTTCAGGTATGTAATTCCTCCTATTAACTGTTATTTTGACGATCAGCTGCAGGTTTACCACACCTTAAGGGATTACATGACCAATGACTAATGTCAACTTTTGCAGGGAAGTCTGGGATTAAGTTGGATTGGAAGAGGAGGCTTCGGATAGCCCATGGAGCAGCCAGAGGGTTGCAATATCTTCATGACCATGTTGACCCTCCTATCATTCACCGAGATATCAAATCAAATAACATCTTGCTAGATGAGCGCTTGAATGCGAAAGTTGCTGATTTTGGTCTCTCCAAGTCGATGAGTGAGCCAGAAAAGGGTTACGTCAGCACTCAGGTTAAAGGAACAATGGTAAGTGCATACTTTACTGATGCTGCAACTGATACGTGAATTTGATTTTATCATTAGGTGTCATTTCTTATTTTTTATAAGTCATTGTTTTCTATATTTCGTAGTCTCTGGAAATTCTTGTCCATCAATAGATATAAACTGATGATCTTCTTGGTTTAATTCCTAAAAGTTAAATCTGTACTCATGTCCAGAGAAATTACACATTGTGCTGAACTGCCAGGTTCTGTCAGTAAGAAAACCGCTCATATGTACATGCAGAAAGTGCTTGATACAATTTTCTTATAGAAAGGAGCGATCAGACTTTCTGCTTGATAACGTCACAAAATTCATAACTTTTGCATGCAATTGCTTTGTGATTTTTACACAAAGTAGAGAACTTTGGAAGCTTTAAACCTGAACACTTGATTTCATAATTGTTGAAGATTTTGTAAGTGAACATTTAATACGAGCTGCTGTGTACATTTATTGGCTTAGGGCTACATGGATCCAGAGTATTACACAACACAACAGTTGACTGAGAAGAGTGATGTCTATAGCTTCGGGGTTGTGCTACTGGAGCTTATAACAGCAAGGAGTCCTATCGTGAGAGGAAAATATATCGTGAAGGAATTGAAGCAAGCGATGGATAAGTCTAAAGACATGTATAACATTGATAGTTTTGTTGATCCCGCTATCCCCTCAAGCATGACACCTATCAGCTTCAGGAAGTTTGTGGATCTAGCTTTCACATGCCTCGAAGAAGCAGGAGCTCATAGGCCAACAATGTGTGAGGTGGTGAAAGAGATTCAGAACATCATGGAAATAGATGGAATGAACACTTACGCTGAATCAAGTTCAACTTCTGTAAGCCGCGAAGGAACCAGCGCAACCTTTGACCATCCTTACAGTGAAGAAAGCCTAAATCGTCACAGCGGGAGCACCAATTCGCGATAAACGTACCACCTATTCTCCTGGAGCCAGCAGCTTTAACTAAATATGCTTTGTTTGAAAAATGGTAAGTGATTCAAGCAGCTCCTGTCCTTGTGTTATATGTGTACATTCTGTGAATGTCTGAGGGTGTTTTTGCATAGAGAATTAAGAGCTGTGTACAACCTTATAGACATGATCGAAAAGTCCATCTAAGGATATTGTTTCTTGAATTTATTTCAATCTCATATATCCCTTGTGACATTATATGCTCAACTGTGTGGAAATGTTCATTTCATTACATGTCTGTCGTGCTGAAAATTGTCCCTCTAACGTCTATGCTGTTATCTCAGAAAAATAACCAATTGCCATGATCATTGTTAATTTGTTTTATTAATCTAATTGGATCCGTTGTAAATCTCAAAAATTGAAGAGATCAAATATTTGCACATCCACCTCTGTTATGCTCCAAACATTCATTTGAGGGAAGAAATTAGAATTCAGATGAATTTGGCAAGGCCCTTATGGCAACATCAGTTGATCACAGCCAGTCGATTTGGTCCAATTAGGTAAAGGTGCAACAGTTAACCAATTTTTAAAATTTTCAAGTCCCAAAGTGTTGTGAATCTGTCGTTTTTGCCAAAAAAAACAAAATTAATACCTAACACATGAACTCCACTGTCCTGGAGGCAAAAAACCTAATTTGTTGGCCAATATTATCAGTTATCATGTGATCTTTATCGACAGCTGACCAATAGTTTGCTGGTGTTGACTAGCAGGAAAAGGTCAGTGTTTTACAAAGTCGTCAGAACTAATTAATGAATTATTGTTTCCTATAGTTGGTCCTTTTGACATATAAAATGGAAAGGCCAAGAATTTTACTCCATCAATATAGTCTATTTTGATAGTATTTTTATTTTATTTTTTCATCAAAACGATATCTCTGATTCATGTAGTATTAGCAACAAAAAAAAAAAAAAGTCTACAATTGTAATTAGTGACACTAAATTTAGAATTGTGACATCTTCGTCATTATCACACGTCATTGTTTAGGACCTTTTCATTTGAAAATTCTAATTAGAATAGGTCAATGCCAATTTAATTGGTCACTCAACTTGAGAAGAGAATACGGGTGAATCACTGACCCCATCTCATAAAAACCTTAATTACTATAATACAGATTGATGATGGGGACATATATACGTTATCTAATAAAACTTATTGCAAAGTAGCAAATTGGAAGTTGGCTTGAAAATAACGCTCACTTTCCTTTCCCGAATATTCTACAATATTCATTTTCTTTCTGGTACTTTTCTACTTTAGGTATTAGGGTAAGAAGTAAATTTCTCAAAACATTACTCGATTATGTGAATTTATTTAGTAAAATCACTTAATTTAGTTATGTATCACTTGAGTTGGATTTGTCACTTCCAGTCATTAAAAAAAAAATTGACTTGACAAAATAAGCTGATTTTCATCTCATGTATGACTGAATCCGCCCTAAATAATCCAATATCAGCGGACTCATATCAAAAGATCTGACCCAATAGTCAAAATGAGCCTTGAATTAGAAAGCCCTCTTTCCTCTATTCAAGGCATATTTACACTTCTTTTTCTTTATTTATTTATGAGAAATGTGTTTATTTTGTTGGGAAGAAAAATAACTTATTACAAGTTTTATTATTTTTCTTCCTTTTCGCTGCAGAAGAAAAAATCATTTACCATTGAAAATCATTAATCTAAAAAGAGGATAATTGTGGTTAGAACCAACAGATCGGGCAAGGACGAGTTGAATAAACAATTAACTAGGTTTGTTAATTGTCCCTAACAATATGATAAAAAGGATTTAACTTATATATAATGACAATGTTAAAATCTCGTACACTATTAACGTAATTTGACAGGTTATCTATGTAACATCTCGTACCTTTAAACTGAACTATGTTCACGATTAGGACTTAGAAACCAAGATGGGAAGTGTTGGGATTGAAAATTAGCCTCAAATCATTAATTTGATGTTTTACGTCATTTGTACGGGCCGTACTTTTTAGACGTACATCACCAGGAGAAATTCGGAGTTTCTAGAATTTGACATTCCAGGTACGGTCAAGAAGTTTGGGTCGTGCTTGTCACCGTACATTATTGTACGGGATATACATTCAGACCGTACCCTGTAGTTGAAAAATCATGATTACTAAATATTGACAATCCAGGTAAGGCCCATTGTACGGGCCATACATGGTGCCCATACATTTCCCGACTCAGCTATAGTATAAATATGGAACTTCAGTTCCTTTTCTTATTTTTCATATTCTCAAGCCCTAGAACGAAGTGTTTCTCCTCCCATCACTCTCATACGCTAAGTAAGTCTATTCCAAGCCTTTCAAGTGAATTCTAACGTATGCACATGAATCATAAATAGAACCTAAATAGAAATTCATTGTTTCTAACCTAAGGTTTTCAAGAAAACCCATCTCAAAGTTCAAGGTTCAAGCTTTTGGATTTCTTCTCCAAGTTCAGACAGTTGTTACAAGTTTTGGAGCGATTAAGGTATGTAGGGTTTCTATCTACGTGTGGGAACATCATTATTCTTCCCCACACCATGTTCTTCCATGATTATATGAAAGTTCACCAAAACTAGGGTTCTAAACATGCTCATGATAACCCTAAATACATGTACCATGATATACCATGTTTGTATTAATAGTTCGTTATTGTGTTCTTAATATTCCCTTTTAGTTATTGAGAATCTGTTCGTAATCCATGAAAACCCATACGTTGCATTCCATGGGTTCTTAAATGCAAGTTATTAACTATTATGATCAATCCCATGAAAATTGTACATGTTTCCATGTTTTAGACAAGTTATATATATGTTATTATCCTTGTTCACGTTAAACTATACTTATATACCATGTTACAAGTCATGTTTATGTAATTCATGGGCTTCGAAGCCAACTATATCAATGTTCATGTTTTGGGAGTTGCATAGATTACTGAATACCGAGAAGGTTTAATACTTAAAACTACGTATGCCAGCATAGGATAAAGATCGCTCCGCCCAGTTATGACGATTCCTTCATGTTTCCCCATTACGGGATATTGGATCCATTCATGTCATGTTCATGTCTCGTACCCCGACAAGGTATGAGATTGCTTAGCTGATCGGGCAGAGTTCAGACGCCACGTGTTTACGTGGTGGTTACATGTCGGTTATACTAATGCACTCCCATAGATATCTTTACAGACTTAAAATGTTTTATTCATGTTATACATATTCACGTCAGATGATATTCATGTTCATGTTCAACATACAGATACAATTTCAGTTCTACTCCTATTATTGCATGTGCCATGTTTATTTCATTTAGTTGCTTTACATACTAGTATAATTCCAGTGTACTGAGTACTGACGCCCCTTTTATTGCCTGGGAGCCTGATTTCACAATGCAAGAATTGACTTACAGGACGACTGATCTGCTCATTAGGATTATTGTTCGTATCAGCTATTGGTGAGCCCCATTCCATTCGGGGTGTTATCTTTATCTTTCTTTCATGTTAGTTATACAGTTAAGGTATGTCGGGGGCCTTGTCTCAGTAAACAGTTTAGCAGTCAGACTCATGTCAGAGGTTTCATAAACTAGTTCAGTTATGTCATGTCAGATGTTCAGAGTCGTATACTAGTATTGGCTCAGTACTTACATATTTTCACTGTTTCCGCATCATAATTTAAAAAATATTTTCATTAATATTTATGATGACTCATGTTATTCAGACTAACCACGTTTTAAAAAGTGTATTCTGCATTAATTCATGCCTCATGTTGATTCAGCAAGCCATGTGGTTCGCTCGGTCACATGCAGTAAGGCACCGAATGCCGTGTTACGGCAAGACCATGGTGCGGGACTTGACAATCTATTTAATTTTTAATTTACTAATCATATCTATTATGACTAGCTATCAATAGTCATCATAATTTGAGAATTTTTTCCTTGTCCATTATTGAGCAAGAGAACCTGATTGAACCAAATATCAATTCCCAACTAATCATGCTAGTTCGAAATAAAACTTTATAATCATAGCAACCACTCATGAAATTAATTAATGAATGGATCCACAAAATAAAGATGCTCCTGTCATCATATCGTCTCTCCAACTTTTGAAAATATCTACATATGATATTGGAAACTCCTTTAGTTCGTGCTATATAGCTATCAATGGTTATTTACAAAGGTAATGATTCAAAATTCCAAAACTTTTCTTAGTAAAAAAAACGCGTGGTCCTCCCCTCCCATAGCTAAAGGTTAATAAGTTCCATTTCCTTTTCCTTTATCATTTGATAGTGGTGTCATGGGGTGGGGGTGATGAGGGATTTCACTATGATCAAACAGGTTCATATTTGTATATATTCAACTATTAAATATTACTCACTTTTGTTCCTCTTTTTTTTTTTCTTTTTTGGTTTGTACAAAGTGGTAATCAAGTACTATCATCACTATTGGTAGGGCTAGAGAGCACAGCTTGCTTTTTAAGATTGTCAATGATCATAACCAACTTTGTGTTGAAATGGTTCACGAAGCATTTTGGTAACCATCCTGCTGGATCCAGCTGAAATTTCATCCAAAAAGAAAAAAAAAGATTTAGTTTCAAGTTCTAAATTTGAAATCTACATTTTATAAAAGTTAAGATTATATTCACATTACTTGTCAAAAAAGTTACTATAGGAAACCAAGCTTTAGAGACCAAAAATTGTTAGCCGATTTTTCCTCATAGGCCTAAATCTTGGTGGGCACTCAATACATGTGCCGGTAGAAGGTAATAAGTATTTGGTGAAATAGTAGAGGTGCATGCAAGTTGGCCTTAACATTTCCGTTATAAAATATATTTTTTTAATTTGAAAATTTTGGAAAAATTACCTGGACAACGTAAGTGACCATGCAAGAGTCATGGTCAAGTTTCTCAACAACCCATCCAGATTGCAACAATAGGCCTCGTATTGCATTGTTTTGCTTTGGGTGCAACCCTGCTGCTATCTCTTTTGGAAGAGAAGCTACTGCTACTACCTGCAACATTATTATTTTTTAAATATTAAAAACTATATAATTACTTTTTCAAAAGTAAATTTAATTCGTTAATCAATTAAATAGAATGATATTATACGTACCAAGGTGCCATCGTCCATAGTTTCACGACGTTCATAGACAATAAATTCTCTGTTTCTGAAGAGAGGCTTTGAGTTGTCTCCAAATCTAAGGCGTATAATACTTAGGTTATCTTCCAAGTCCTTTATGTAGCTTGCTTCTACTAAGTCACGGTCCCATTGCTGTCATTTAATTTCGTCCATTCATCAAAAACAATTTCGAAATACATATCTCACTTCTTCATTAAAGATAAAACTGAACTTTTTTATATTTGTCATTTTAGAGAATGCGTAAATTTATTATTTTTCAACATAGGAAAGTTTTATTAATTGAGCTCCAAAAATTAATTATCTTGAGTCTAGTTTGAACTCACCCTTGCAGCATCAATGGCATTAGCCACAGTAATGAATTGTTCTGGGGAGACAGATTTGAGCAACCAACGGCTACGGAAAGTGTGAAGTGAAGCTGAACGGCGTTTTGATACCTCGACACCGTTATCTATGCCAAGTATTTTCCAGCCATCATTCCCATTTTTTGAATCTGAAGCTGATAACAACTCTTGGATGCAATTTTCACTTGCATAGAACACATACCTTCTCAATGAGTCCTCACTAATTGACCTACAAGTATTCAAGAATCCAAGAAAATATATTAAGAAGAGAAGGATCTAGAGTATAGTTCCAAATAAAGCAAAGATTTTTCTATTCCTTTCCTACTCCAAGATTTCATTTTGGGACGCACGAGTTTAAGTTCTGGGAACGGATAGTGTAGTAAGTTGAGATATAAGAATAATCTTCCATAACAAGTCTGAATGGAAAATAGAAGAACAACCTAGCTATATTACATAAACTTTTTTAAATTATCAATGTGTATAACTTAAATATGGTTGAAATTTATTCAAAATTCACAAACGTGAAGCTTATAGACGTGACATAGTCGTGGTCATTCAAAATAAGCAAGCAAGAAAGAATAACAAAGCTCACTTAAAAGGAAAAATTGAGGCTGATAATAAGGGAAGAAAATAAAATAACTTACCATGATCTACTACAAGGTGTAAGACTAGAAGTAAGATTACTCATCTTGAATACAAGTAGTACTTAACTTTTCAGCTGCAAAAGGAAGAGAGTTTTAGAATGGTGTTTTTTCAGTTTTGTCCTCAAACTCAGGGAAAAGATAGATGAATTTAAGAATATATATATATATGGTTGAGAAGGGGTGGGGGTTGTTAGATCAAAGTACAATCTTAGATTGTTTTGAAAGAAAAGAAGAGGAAGTTATACTATTATATAGTATGTGTAAAATAATAAGTGGGAGGAGTCGATTGTTGCACATGGAATGCCAGAGTAACCTCCATGATTAAAATTTCAAGTCATTATCTTCACTCTTCTTTCAATTTCTCTTCTCTCTTTATTTTTTTTATTTTTTCTCTTCTAACATAAAAGAAGCTTACCAAACATACCATGTGCATCGTCTTCCCCACTCCTTTAGCCCTTTGTACCTCTTTTTTCGAATAAAAGAATCTTTTTCTTTTTTATCTACCAAAAAATAAAAAAAGAATGGAGATGAAGAAAAGGACTAACAACCAAAGCCAGACTAATATTGCTCACAATTCATTTATTTTTCTACCTAAACTTGCTTGGTTATGGGTGACAACAACATACCCCAAAGGTTCCAACTTTTAACTTTGGTCCCCTCAATCACGTGCCACTTAGCTAACTCACAAAAATGTTACACAACAAAATACCCTGATAGACAAAACTTAAATTACTTTCTTTCTCAAAAAAATATTCCTAGTGTTATTTGCTTCTCAATTTTTTTCTCTTATTCTTTAATTATAAATTTGAATTCATTCAAAGCACTAGAATAATTCTGTAACAGTACCTGCTAACCAGCCAAATCAGTTCTCTGTACTTGTTAAGTAAAACAGTTTCACTTATTACTTTGATGGTATTTTATAATTTATCTTTCGGTGATCGAAAAAAAAATCAGTTTTGGAGCTATTCTACTGAATTGTGATTCTCACAGTACAATAGCAGAGCATTTCACTTATTACTTTGATGGTATTTTATAATTTATCTTTCGGTGATCGAAAACAAAATCAGTTTTGGAGCTATTCTACTGAATTGTGATTCTCACAGTACAATAACAGAGCATGGAGTGGTGAATTCAAGAAAAGCATTAAGAATCAATCTTTTCAAAAGCAAAAGTAAATTATGGACCTGGATAATGGGATGACTGTAGAGAATTCATATAACCCACTCCCACTAATTTTCGATTAGATCGATTGATAGAAAAACAAAATTTACAATGATGCCTACAATTTTGTTCTATGTGAAAAAGGAAAAGTCTGGATCATAAAGTTGAATATCTCATAGTTAGGGGTGTTCAAACGAGACCGAAAAACCGATCCGAACCGATAAATCAAGTCAAACCGATTTAATGAACCGAAAACCGGCTCGGTTTGGTTTGGTTTGGTTTTAGATTTTTAAAAACCGATAACATTTGGTTTGGTTTGGTGTTACTCATAAAAAAAACCGAACTAAACCGAACCGAACCGATAAATATGTACATATTTAAAATATTATATATATTTATATATGTTAATTAAACTTTATCTATTTTTTAACTTCTTCATAATTTAGGACCATTCCAAAAGAAAAGTCTAGCCCATGTTCCCCAAGCCCATTTACAGTTAAAGTAAAATAAAAATCTCTTACTGAATAGTTAACATAAATAAACTCTCCATGATTACATTTGTCTGTTAAGAGGTTTCTCTGCTGAATTTTCTTATTCTACTTTTTGGTAATCTTTTTTTTTTTTAATACAAACACATGCTAAATATTATAAAAAGAAGTTATGTTTTGTGAGTGCACCATGCACTATCTTTTGTTCCTTTTTTCTCTTTTTCATGATGTTCATTCTTGTCTGTTGTGGCTAGGCTTGTTAAGTGATACTTTGTGTTGTTGCGTGCCAGCTTCACCACAGCTCCGCATCAGAATCATCATCAAGGCAACAGAGCTTCGTCCTTTCAAGATGAACAACAACCGCCCTTGCCGGTTGGCTTGCCATTCTGTTCTTGATTGAAGCAGCCATAGCCATGAAAGCCTGTTCTACATTAGTGGCACTTTTTGCACTTGTTTCCATGAAAGGTATGCCAATTTCATCAGCAAAAGCCTGAGCTGTCTCTGTGGAAACTACCTTCTGTGCTGTGAGATCACACTTATTTCCAATAAGAAGTTTGTTCACATTATCACTATTGATTGTGTAATTATTTTTGTGTCTTTGAAGTTTTACTTGAATGAATTGCTTCTCTAGTCTTTCATCTTGTATGTGTTTTTTATTTTATTTCTCTGTTATTTTAGATTTTCTCCACTGATTTAGATTTTTTCTGTTGATTTAGTTTTTATCTAATGATTTTGAATTTCTCTATTTATTTAGATTTTTGGATACTTTTTTTCAGATGGAAACTACAACTACTCAAAAGTGCAAGTTTGTAAATAAGTTTGTCAATTTTTTTGCATTATAAAATATATTATTACAACCCGGAAAAACCAAATCAAACCGATAAAACCGACAAAATCGAAACCGATAGAATTTATACTATAATGGTTTGGTTTGGTCTGAATATTAAAAAAAACCGCCTTGATTGATTTGGTTTGATTTTAGCCAAAAACCGAGTCAAACCAGACCATGAACACCTCTACTCATAGTAATAACCAGCTCCGGATCCCTGATACAAGATACAAGATAGATTTAAAAAAATCATAATTTTGTTTAACAAGTGTCCGTTATTAAAATCCAAACGGGGTACTCTATAGTTTTAATCATCACTGTGAATTAAAAACAAAAAAGAATCATGATCCATTTAATCTCATTGGAAAAGTAAAGCACCACGATAGCAGGTATAATGATTATCATCACAGGGTTTCCCATAAATGAAATAAACTACTCAACTAAATTAGCCAAAAGACAGATATAAATCATTCATTTAATGGTTATTATGAATCCATCTAAGCAAAAAGAGAATCATGTGAATTTCTAAAAGCAAGTGGGATCAAGATAATTAATTCTGCTGTTGCTTGAGGAAGCCTTTGGCTTTAAGGCTATCTACTGTGTCCCGAACAGCATCTTCAACTGGGGTAAAAACTAGTCCCAAATCAATCAATTTCTTAGCAGCATCTTTGCAAGCCACCAAGCCTGGCTGGGTCTCCCCTGTGAACCTGTATTCAAATTTATTCACTATTATTTGAGACAAGACCAGGCCAATCATATACTAAAAGGAATCTTTTTTTCTTATAAAAATGGTAAATTATGCAATTGACACTATGACAAGAGAGAAATTCTCAAACGGGCAATTAAAAAGCTTATTTTATGATACAACTCTATGTGTCTTCCTCAATCTATCTACTAGATTTATGGTACTATCAATTTGACAAATAATAATATTCCGCGGAGTAAATAAAAGCATAGAATATAGGAAAGGGAAAAGGGTCAAATTTACCCCTCTACTATGAGAAAATGATCAAATTTACCCTCCGTTATACTTTGGGTCTAAATATACCCTTAATGTTAACAAAATGGTTTAAATATATCCCTCTACCGTTAAAATTGTCCAAGGTGGATGCTTAATCTCACGTGGCACTGCCTTTTTGATGACTTGGTAACACATGGCATGCCACCTCACCACTCTCCACCCATTTACCCACTCCTCCTCTTCTTCTTCCACCACCAGTGCCACCATCAAATTGACCATCATTTTCAGCAATTATACCTTCACTCAATCACCATGCCGAACTATACTTTTCATTTTAATCAAATCGCGGTATGACCATTTAATTGGAAGACTCAAGTCACTCAGCAATTCCATTTGCTCAAGTAATTTAACTAGTATTTGAAAACTATTCTGACATTCAATCAATATGCATTTTCACATACAGCCATCTTATTTTATCTAATATAACTCAAATCAAACAGAAACTAAGAATTATCATCTCATATAAACAAATGCCAGACATTCAAGAACCATTTGACAATAACCGAACTAAAGAAATAGAGCGTCGACAAATCACAGAATATGTGATTTCACGATACTAACTGAACTTATATTAAACACAAAGGAACCAAGGGAGAAATGGACCTTTAAAAATGGAGGATGTCATGGTGGTGTTGATCGTGGCAATAGTGGTGGAAGAAGAAGAGGAGGATTGGGTAAATGGGTGGAGAGTGGTGAGGTGGCATGCCATGTGTGTCCACGTCATCAAACTGGCAGTGCCATGTGAGATTGAGCATCCACCTTGGACAATTTTAACGGTGGAGGGGTATATTTGAACCATTTAGTTAACGTTAAGGGTATATTTGGATCCAACGAAAGGTAAATTTGATCCTTTTCACATAGTAGAGGGGTAAATTTGACCCTTTTCCCTATAGGAAATTGTTAGTAACAAAGAGCACTGGTTTTGCACATTGAATGCTCAAGTCCACAGTCAACCTGGTTATAAGTCATGGCTAAATAAATGCAGTAAGGAGACATTTCAATTGAGGCACATGGTAGTTAGGAGCAAATTGATGGTTGATACTCCCTCCGTTCACTTTTACTTGTCCACTTTTGACTTTTCACGCTGTTTAAGAAACAATGATGAAGATAGATATTTTACCACAATAATCCCATTAACTAATACTCAATCTCAATAATTGAAACCCAAATTCCCATACGTAATTATTAGAGCAACATGAAGTTCTAAGGTTCAACATTAAGTTTTTATAGATACTAGCACTTTACAACTCATCCATCTCTTTAATGCTTCAAATTCTTTGGAGCCAAAGAGTAAACGAAGAGGTTTGTGTCAATCCCAATCCCAATCCCAATGCTATGCATTGGTTAAGTAAAATTGACCGTTATAATTTCTAGAAGTCTTGGTAAATAAATTTAAGGGTAAAACATGAAAAAAGAAAATTGTCTAATCTTGATATGTGAAAAATGACAAGTAAAAATGAAAATCTATTTTAGAAATAGTGGACAAGTAAAAGTGAATGGAGGGAGTACATCATTTCCATAACATTTGAAAATCCAGGTACTCTAGCACAACCAGACAAACTGAATTGTAAAGAAATAAATTTCGTATAGTACCAACCTCAGTACATATTACTATCATGACGTGTTTATAAACCACTTATGAAATAAAGTTAAAGCTGATTATGCAGAAACCCTGGAACAAATTATGAAATGCCGACCTTGAATTACAAATTACTTAAATAATATGTCAACGTACGAGTTTTACTTTACTAAAAGATGCTGAGGCGGAACTTCAACTATATGTCTCAATCGTAAAAATATTCAGGATAACGAGAATAGAATCTCCAAAAGGAAGGATAAGCTCAATGGGTAACATGGAAGGTGACCAGTGGGACCAGGAATGCTATAGATGTAGCTAGCAGTTCATAGTGGGGTTTCTTTGGGTAGCCTAACAGTTTTGTAGTGGGGTTGTTAAGGCCTGGATAACATAAAAGTGGTCTTGATTCTTGACAAATGTGATTTTTGCGTGTGTGAGCAATTATAATTCCTTTGAAGCTAATACTGGAGGTGGGGGTCAGATGAGAGCAATATGTATCTATACTCCTATAAATTAGGTATCTACTGCACATTTTGGTTTTCATACCGAAGTGTAGAGTGGCACCTCCTGCCACCCCACTACTCTAAACCATGTAGTAGTTGATTTTACATTATATGAAATACTATTGCCAGTATTTAGTAGTCACTTCATTATATCACTTACCTTGCACAAAAATTTTTCACCGAGTATAGTATATTAGTCTCCCTCCGATTTTCAGTGACCTGGCTTCCAGACTCCAGTGTGCCCCAACAATTTATATGAAGACAAACTATTACTTCTTTTACACTATTCAAATGTACCCTTGACATCTTTTTCACCTCGACCTATTATTGTGAACAATTAAACGTATTCGTTCACAACTCAAGAAGATGTCATAAACAATTTTTTACCATATTCAGTATAAAATCCCATTCAAACAGTTCACTAATCTTCGTAGAGTTCAAAGGTGGTGGATTAAGAGGATGTAGGAAGTAGCTTTAAATGACAAAGAAGAAGTAATTAGTTGAAACGCCATATCATTTTTGAAATATAATCTATTAATTTTTCAGTTGAGGAGTTGGTGTGCAGAAATAGTTACCCTTTTAAAGGAAGAGGCCAAAATCTATTTGGGACAGGCCAAAACAAAAGTAAGAGGTTTTCAATGAGGTGGGGGAGTATTAAACCATTAAGGTAGTCATAAAAGTGACTGTCTATAAGTTATGCCTGAAGAAAATCTAGTTAACAAAGTTTTGTTCCCCAGTTCTCCAGGCGGAGATCAGTTCTTATGGACTCAATCTGCTCATTTCATACAGTTTAACAGCATAAAATATTCAGTTTTATCATCATCCATTTAAAGGAAGCTGCATAGTTGAATCTATGCTTTTGAGTAACATGATGAAAAAACAGTAACTAGTTGGCTATGTCAAATCAAGTGTTGATAGAGCTTAGAACATAATTAGCTGAGAAGAAGACAGGACTGGTTTAACAGATGTGAATTCATCCCTTTCAATCTGATTTAACCTGAATCTTTTCAAAGGACTGAACAGAATCAACATAGTATGTGTTATTTTTCCAACGGAAAGGAGAAGCAGCAACAGAAGATTAAACTTGAGGATGGCCTATCATATGAATACAAGAGAGAACTCCAAAGAAAATACTTACTAGAGTGATGCAAAAGACGAATTAAGAGATACGTAATTAAGACAACGAACCTGTGGACAGGGAATTCAGGGGAAAGTTTTGAGACTCTGTCAGCAAAATCAGCAAACTGGTAAATGCCATTGGTACACAGGTGTCTTCCAGAAGCACGAGGGCTCTCAAATAACAAAAGTTGTGCCTTTGCCACATCTTTGACGTGCACAGCCCCTAGCCAATGATACTCCTGCGTATCTGTTGATCCCTGAAGCAGCTGTTGCAAAACAGCACAGCTTGCATTCAGTCCAGGTTGCAGAAGTTGGCCAAGACATGTAGCCGGATTAATTGCTACCACATCCAATCCATTCTTCTCAGCAAATTCCCATGCAGCCTTCTCAGCAAGTGTCTTTGAGACTGGATACCATTTCTGTCATCGAACTTGGTTATGATTATCATGTTTAAGAATTCTCTACCATGTACTCAAAATAATTCCTTTGAGAAGGTACAGTATTTTATAGATGATCAGCACTAAGCAACTGCTGTCAAGATATGTGCATGAGTAGCAAAAAAAGTAACTTATCAATAGTCCTGCAGTGATTCTATCACATCTAGAATAGATTCAGCCTCATCTATTTGTTCCTATATAGAACCAAGTCTTAAGATTATCATGAACTTTAAACATTGAAGTGGCATGAGAGTTAGATCTTCTTGGGAAAATTAGGAATGTCAAGTTTTGAATCCTTATAACTTTGTTGAGAATAACAATGATTAAAGGTTAAGGGGATCATCAAATTGAAAGTGCCACATAAATTAGGAGAAGATTGAGTACATCATCCTCAACAATACTGGGTTATACTAGAGTTGTGGATTTCGCGAGCAATATGCTCTACATAAGCCTAAAAAGCCGCTATATCGAGTAATGGGAGAATTGGTTATTTGATCCTTTACAAAACTAAAAAAAAAAAAAAAAAAAAAAAAAAAGTTTTATGACCTTTTTGCAAGAAATTTTCATTTTTTCAGATTTGAAAAAAAAAAATAAGAGATCTAAAAAGGTCATTTTTTTCTATTCAAATTGTAAGAGGTCAAGAAATCTTATTTCTTCGGTAGTAATAAACAAACCCGCGCTAATCATTGTACTACTTACAAGCGCTAAGCTCAAGAGCAAATGGGCAATTATTAGTTAGTGCTCCTCTATTTTAGAGTTAATCGTTTCTGCTCAATTTCTCCTTTCATAAAAACATTCAATCAGTAGAAACCAGCCAAAATTAAAAATCAATAATAGAACTAATTCCAATTTACAATACCAAATTGAAAACAATTTTATTTCTTTTCGTTTTACTTAATACTAGCACACTAGCCTGTTGGGATTGGCTTATTTTAGGTGTTTAAGCTAAAATATATTTTTAAACACTTTAATAGTATTTTGGTACGATTAAAAAAAAAAAAAAAAACTTTTTAAGTTAAAATTATAAAAATAAGTCAAAAAACATAAGTTAGGATTACTAACTTGCTTTCTTATAAGCCAATCCAAACAGCTCTAAGCTGCATACATGCATGTAAAATTCCTGGTTTTATCAGCACTAGAGATTAATTGGATATCCGTGGCATTAAAAATAATAAAGATGTCACGTGACATGC
Source organism: Lycium barbarum (assembly GCF_019175385.1). Taxonomy (NCBI): domain Eukaryota; kingdom Viridiplantae; phylum Streptophyta; class Magnoliopsida; order Solanales; family Solanaceae; genus Lycium; species Lycium barbarum. The sequence continues at coordinate 123,834,110 of NC_083342.1, forward strand.
ACAGATGAGAGAATGACACCTGTCGAGACTTGCAATACTCAAGATCAGTCCACGATGACTCATCAAAGACCTTATTTTGCGGCCACCCAGGATTCGGCACCATCGCAGAGATGGACGAAGTGAGCACCACGCGCCTCACATTAAACTTGTTCGCCGCCGTAAGAACATTAATCGTACCCTTAACAGCCGGGTCCACCAACTCCTTCTGTGGGTCCACAGGATCCTCAAGCGTACACGGAGACGCCACGTGGAAAACACCCCCACCACCGCATCCTTCAATAGCTCTAGATACAGCATCGAAGTCAAGGATGTTGACTTGGTGGACTAATATTCGCACGTCTGAGTTAGACGCGCCGGTGAGAGAGTAGAGATGAGAAGGGTCGGAACCAGGGAAGATAGCGGCGTGGATGGTGGTGTAGCCACGGTGTAAGAGGGTTTGAACCACCCATGAACCGATGAATCCGTTGGCTCCGGTCACGCAAACTGGTGGTTTTCCGTTAGACATTATTGATTTGACCAACTCTGTTCAGTAGAGACAAAAGGATACAATGATAGCGATGTATGTACTTAGTAGATAAAAGTTAGTTTAGCGTGTATATAATACCATTGGGGTTTGTGTTAGAGTTGAAGTTGGATTCGAAGATGATAAAAGTTTATCCTTTAATCCAACTTGGATTTAATGACTCATTGGTCCGACATTGTAGTTACCGTTTCCTATCAAGAATGAATTTCCTCAAATATATATATATATACTTGTTTTCTTTTCGAATTCAAATTGTAATATGAATTTTAATTAGTATTTAAAATATATTTTTTAACATATGACTGAAAAAGATTATAATATGTAGTAATATGTTTTAAATATTTATATTTAAATTCTAAATATTAATTTAATTTAATTTTAAAAATTAATCAAAGTAACTTTTGATATACGAAAAGCGTCGCATGAATAAAACAAATTTAAGGAGTTGTTAGGGAATATATTCTGTGAAGAGTGGTTGTCGCAACTGCAACATCGCACTTTTTGAAAAATTATTTGGAGCCTCTCATTATTCCTAAAATAATAACTCTTTTTGGCAGTCTTTGATTATTGTCGACTTTTGATCGATTGGTGAAAAAGAAAGTAACACCCCCCTAGTGTCTTTAACCCCAGGAAATTATTATTCGTTGCTGGGTGGAATGCACTACTCCTAAACAATGTTGGCAGCAAATTGAGTTCAGTTGGCTGCACGGATAATTCACCCTTGCAGAATGGATTGAGGGCCTACGTCAGAACTTTGACAAAGGTAAAGTTGAGGAGGCTATTTTTGTGATTTTGGAATTATAGAAGGCACGAAACACCTTATTTTGAAATAATAAACAGCTAACGTCAAATGTAATTCTTTTAAAGGCACAACACTTTTATAAAGAATTTCGGATGGCAAAGGCGTTATTATCACATGGTGTATCGTCCATTGAAAACTAGGTTACTGAATGACAAAAAATGAATCAGAATGAAATTAAATATAATACAGATGTTAGCTTTGATATTCACAGTGGTCTAGGGGGAGTGGAGTGTAACTCAGGAGATCCAATCGACGGGCAAGCAGGGTTTTTAAACAAAATACCTATCCCGTTAGTTGTAGAGATTATGGGCATTGGGGAAGCTCTCAGTTGGTTGAAGAACGACTTTACTAATAGCCATGTGGTGATTGAAACAAATAATCAGCTAGTTTATCAAGCTCTCGAAGGAAACATTTCAAATAATTTTATTTTGATTTTTTATTTATGATTGTAAGACACTAATGAAAGGTTCTCAATTAGTGTCTGTTTTTTTAGTTAGAAAATCAGCGAATCAAACTGCTCACACTTTAGCTAAGATGATTGTTTCTATATCTAGTTTGGTGAAATAATAATCTGTGCGATCTTTGATTTGAGTAATAATTGATAAGAGAAATTAAAAAAAAAAAAAAAATATAACACCATTAAACTTCACCAAAACTACTTTCGCTCTTTCTCCTGGAGCTGCCCCCAAATCAAAATGTACGTTTCACCTTGTTATTGTTATTTAAAACAACTAATCTCTTTCGTCAATGACTTTTTAATTGTTCAACAGGATTCGAGTGGGTTTACATCGCTTTTGAGCCCGTTTGGATTGACTTATAAGTTGATCAAATCAGCTTATTAGTCATTTTTAATTTATTTGAGTGTTTGGTAAAAATAAAAAAATAGTTTAAATTAAATTAAAAAATGTTTAAAATAAGTCAAAATTAAGAAGTTGATCAACATCAACTTTTTTTTTTTTTTTGCTTAAAAGCCATTTTAGTTTGACTAATAATTTTATCCTTTTATCTCTTATATTTTCTGTCAACTCAAATATTACCCTTACTTCTAAAAATCCTTTAAACATTTTTATCCAAATACGTAACTACTTATTTATAAAATAACTTTTAGCAATTATGCTTAAAAGCTATTTTTTTTTTCCAATAATCCAAACGGGCTCTTTATTTTCTGTTCCTCTTGCATAGTATAATATATAAAATTCCTCTAATCCTCTTATTTTATTGTGATTTTAACTAAGCAGTCACTTTTATATTCCTAATTGCTTGGAGAGAGACATTTGAAATTATACGTGGCAGCTAAGGAGAAGAAACCTGGAAACGGAGAGGAAAAAAGGGGTCCGCTTCAGTCAAGGTCCGTTTCTTCTTCTTCTTTTCATTTTCTCTCATATTGACTCATGCTGTAATGGGCATGGGCGGAGCCACACCCATTGAAGGGTGGTCATATGAACACCCTTCATCGGAAAAAATTATCGGATGCCTATATTAAATATAGAACTTTGTGGATATATATTAATAATGAACAATCTTGACATAGAAAACAAGGATAGCCCAGCGGCTAAGGGTGTGCAAATTCTTGCTGAGGACGCAAGTTTGAATCCCGGCTATGTGTTTTCTTCATGCGCTATTTTGTTTTCCCTCACACATCCCCTGTCCTAAAATATGAACACCCTTGATGAAATTCCTGGCTCCGCCGCATCCATGCTTAATGGAAATGTGTGATTGTGTTCAGCTTTTACTTGTAACTCTGCCTGGGCTTCATGTATGGTCGACTTTTAGGGTGTGTTTGGTGTGAAGGAAAATGTACTAGTGTTTGGTTAGTAAACAAAAAAAATGTTATGTTTTCCATGGAAAATGTACCAGAGTTTGGTAAGTAAACCAAAAATAAAAATAGTATGTTTATCATGAAAAATGTACTAGTGTTTGGTAAGTAAACACGAAAAGAGTATGTTTTCCATGGAAAATGTACTGGTGTTTGGTAAATAAACAAAAAAATATTATGGTTTCCATGGGAAATGTAGTAGTGTTTGCTAAGTAAACAAAAAAATATTATGTTTTCCATTGAAAATGTACTAGGGTTTGTTAAATAAACAAAAACAAATTATATCGACAACATTTATATGTAATGCTTTTCTCTGAGCTGAGGGTCTGTTGGAAACAACCTCTCTACGTATCATGGTAGGGGTAAGGTCTGCGTACAGTCTACCCTCCCAGACCGAGAGGTGGATCCAGGATTTGAAGTTTGTGGGTTCCCAGCTAGCAGTGTCTGTTGTTACTGGGTTCTCAGCTCAAATTTCTTATATATTTGAAGGGTTTCACATTATAAATACAAGGGTCAGATAAAAGTTGTGGGTTCCCGCGAACTCACACCCAATGGTGTGGATCCGCCCCTGCCCAGACCCCACTTGTGGGATTACACTGGGTAAGTTGTTGTTGTAACATTTATATGTAATCTAGCAAAATACTATGGGGTTCGGGGGTGGTGGGGAGTGGGGTTCGGGGTGGGATGGTCAAGGGGTGGGGAGGAGATAATGTACTTGGAATGTCACTCATTGAACTCGTTTTCCCTACTTCCATTGGGCAAAGTCATTTTTTCTCATTTTTAAGGAACTTGTTTTCGTAGAGAAAAATGTTTTCCAAAACATTTTGACCGACCAAATATGAGAAAATTGAAAAATATTTTCTTCCATACCAAACACACCCTTATTGTATTTAGTGTTGTTCATGAAACGATTGGAGGGTTTAGTTGTGTTCTTGTTCATTCAGTAAAGTTGTTTCTGATTTTGTACGTTAAGATTGATGATTGGGTTTCATTCTTATTTCAGTAGCTGATTTATGTTCCATTCAAAGCAAAGTACTAATAGGCTAGAGTGTATTAATTTGGTGGTATAGAATGATCGAATCCTGGTGCCAAGTTAACATTTATTGTTAAAGCAAATGCATAGGTTGTGAATTTAACATCTAGTTTAGGTTGTAAGTGCAATCTGAGAATTTGGCATGAGCCAGAGAAAGAACTAGTAGGCTACTAGTTGATTTGAACATGACATGTGCCGCTGTTGGAATTACAGAAGGTTAAAAGGGAGTGTAACTATGAAAATGATAGTAAATGAGGGGTTTTTGAAAGTGAGAAGATGAGATGGCGTAATGACCATATGCTGCTTTGGAGCACACACAGTGAGAAAGAAAAGCTGATGGAAAAAGCAAGGCTCTACAAACTTCTAGGAGATGCTTGTGTTTCCTCTCCACAACACCATTTTGTTGTGGAGTGGCTACACATGAGGTTTGATGCAAAATTCCTTGAGAGGAAAGAAAACTAGAGCTTTCAAAACTGGATCCTAGCTCCCATGCATTGTCAGATCTAATGATCTTGACCCTTTTATTGAACTGTCTTTCTGTCATTGCCAAAAAAACTCTTAAGAATGGGAAAAGCATTGCTTTTAGTGGATAATAAGAAGGTCCAAGTTCCTCTTGTAAAGTCATCTACTATGGTAAGGAAGTATTTATATCCATCATAGGTAGGAGTTTTATAGGGTCCCCAAGTATCAATATGAATTAAATCAAAAGGTTGTTTAGTAGAAATATGACTGTTAGGAAAAGGAAGTTTGTGTTGTCTAGCCAAAGGACAAACAGAACAAGGAGCAGAAAGTTGTGAACACAAATTGAAGGGGATTCCATTGATATTTCTCATATTTGAAAGAGGCATATGGCCCAACCTTACATGCCATAACTGGCTTTTACAAGCAAAATAACAAGAAACAGTGGATGAAATATCCTTCATTGAATGGAAACTAGAACTAGGAATACTACAAACTTTGGATAAAACATCCTTTTTGGAATGAAAACTAGTACTAGAAGTCAGGCTGGCATAAGTAGGAGCTGTTGGAATCCTATCTTTGAGAATGTAAAGTCCATTTTGACTCTCACCAAGCAGAATTGGGCTCTTCATTGAAGGGCCCTGCATAAAACAATGAGCAGTGGTGAATAAAAGGAATTTAGAAAACTGTTTACACAGCTTATACACAGATAAAAGGTTGAAGTGGAAACTTGGAATAAAAAGGACATTATGTATAACAAAATTAGAGAACAACTTTATGGAACCTGAGTAAGACACTTTAACATGTTGAGAGTTTGGCAACTTAACAGAGATAGGTTTTGATAGAGGTGTAAGATTAAAAAAGAAATTCTTGTTATAGCTCATGTGGTCACTTGCACCTGAGTCTATGATCCAGGTGTGTCTAGAAAAGATCTTCTGATTGACTTTAGAATTTAAAGAAAATGGACTAGGACTGAAATTCATACCAGCACAGTTTGCAGTTGCTGTGGCCTCAGAAACAGAACCTTGTTCACTTTTGTTTATATGCTGTAACATCAGCATCACCTGGGCAAGCTGCTCATTGGAAAGCAATTTTCCTTGCACCTCTGTGTCTTTAAAAGTCTCTCCATAATCATTTGTTGAAACTGCATTTCCTTGTGCACTGTTCTGAAAATTCTTTTGCTTAGTAAACTTGAAATTAGGAGGGAAACCATGTAGCTTATAGCATTTATCAATCAAGTGTCCAGTTTTCTTGCAATATTTGCAAATGAGAGAAGATTTTTTGTTATCATAACCAATCCTTTGTCCCCTAAAATCAGTAGAGAAAGTCCTCTGTCCATTACTTGTATTTGTAGCAACAAAAGAGGAAGATTCCCCTAGATATTTTGGTGTGTTCTGGACTTCTCTTTGTTTTTCTTCTTGAATTAAAAGTGCATAGGCATTTGACACAGTAGGTAGAGGTGAAATCATTAAAATGTTTCCTCTTGCACCACAGTAAGTATCATTTAAACCCATTAGAAATTTAAGTAATCTTTCATCTTGCTTAAACTTGATATTCTTTTCTTTTGCTCCACATGAACATTCACAAAGACATGGTGAAAAAGAATCCAAGGTATCCAACTCATCCCAGAGTCGTTTCATCTTGGTAAAATAGGTTGCAATATCAGATGCACCTTGAGTAAGGTCACTAAGCTCCTTTTGGAGTTGAAAAAGCCTAGCACCTGAGCTTTGGCCAAATCTTGCCTCCAATTCTGCCCAAATATCTTTAGAAGTAGAATAATATAAGACACTTTTTAAAATTTCCCTAGATAAAGAGTTTAATAACCAAGAAATGACCATGTTGTTGGCCCTAGACCAAGCTCTGTGCAGATCGGTTCCTGCACTTGGTTCTCGGGAATAAAACAACAGAGGGATTCAGATTGAATGCCCTGATACCGTATTGCAAAAAATAAATAAAGAGATTGGACCAAATTTTTTTTCTCTGTGTGTGCTCCAAAGCAGCATATGGCCATTACGCCATCTCATCTTCTCACTTTCAAAAACCCCTCCTTTACTATTATTTTCATAGTTACACTCCCTTTTAACCTTCTGTAATTCCAACAGCCGCGAAGTTGGAATCTTTTTGTTTTGAAGATAAATGCATATATGTAACGTTAAGTATTGTTGTGAACTCGGTGAAGAACAATTTTGATAAATGGGCCAGTTATGTGTGGGACCCCGGTGAAATGCTCAACATGTTAGGAAGGGTTAGAATTCACCTTAAATAGGAGGAGCTGTTGAACAGAATGTAGTCTGAAGTTAGAACAGAATGTAGTCTGAAGTTTAAGTGTTGGCTCTGTTTCCTCATCTCTGTTCTTCTATATTCCTCATCCCCTTCTGTTTACTCTTATCCCTGTTATTCTCAATTACCCATTAGTTGTTCTTTGCTATTACCTTGTTGCTTCAATTCTCAGTTGTAATTTGGAGTCTTCTGATCATAATATACATTAGTGTTGGAAATTTGAGTTGTTAGATGTAAGTATTTTACTTAGGTTGCATGAGCGTGTTTAACGCCCAATTATTTGAAATCACATGTAAGGGAGCGAGGTGTGGTTTGTGAATTTAATTCAAAACCTGCGTTAAAAAAGGTATATCGAAACCCTCACTTTAAACGAAAGAACTCTTTGAACCTTTTTAACTGGGGTGAAAAAGGGATGTGACAACCAGCCTTTGAATCTCAGGTTGATAAACCATCAGGAGTCATTCTAAACAAGAGACTCTTTTCGGTTTATCTATTTATTTATTTATTTATTTTAGATCATCAAGTTAGTTTTCCATTTACTTCTCTTTGTATTTCCTAAGACAATTTCTTTCTCGCAGTAATAGGTACACCCTTACACTTTTGAGGAGACTATGAAACACTTTCAGAAAATTATGAAAGAGGTGGCAGATGGAGTAGAAGAGTTCAACAATAGATTTGAACTTATAACAGAAGAGGATTCCTTATTAGTTCGTGACTTTGATAGGATATTGGTATTTGTGCTTATTCTGAAGGTGTTATTCTTCTATCTCAGTGTCAGCCTCTGGCTCATGCTTTCAAGCAGAATTTCGAAATCTGATACATTTCATATTCTGGTGGAAACAAGATGTATGGAACTACTGGGAGGGTGTGTTACATTCTTTGTAGCCCAGAAGAAGATATCTGCATTGAAGATAAAGGTAAATATCTTAGCAGAAGAGAAGAAATTGTTGGAATATGACATCAGTACGTTGGTCGATACTGCATATTGGAGTCTACCAAACAATGACAACGTGCAAACTATTACTGATCGACTGTGAGTTTCAGGTAAAGATTGCAGCATATGTACCAACAATACTAAAGACGGAACGGGTCAAGGGGGAGCTTATTATGCTGGGAGATCATGTGAAAGAAAACCTGGGATCTGCATTTCGTCATGTTATTAGCATTTCCTATTCTGGATGCGTTAATTTCTCTTGCAGTTTCCTCAAGTTTCTTTTCTAATTGTATTTAATTTGGCAGAGATGGTCTGAGTGAAACTGCTGAATCTAACATCTTTCAGTACAGTAGTTCATAACATTTATTTTTGGTCTGGTCAATCGCTTGATTTTGATGATGGGTTTATTTGCTTGTTTGATTCGTATTAAGAGGGCAGTTGAGTGGTCCGGATAGTCATGTATTGGAAGTTATTTTATCTTTGTAATGGATCTTATGAAGAGAACTAACGGTGCATTTAGAAGCTTTTTGGCACTATATTTGCCATTGTGATGTTTCGGTGGAGTATATATTTATTCTACTACTTCGATTTCTTTTGACTTTGTTTGATGACTAATTGAAGAAAGTTCAATATCTACCTGCATCAATTTGCGATTACATAGTAATAATATAAGGTGTAGTAGACTTATACACTCTTGACAACTATTGCAGGATCACTGGAACATAGAGCACAGTCTTGACTCTACTCACATTTGTAATATGAGTATTTCAGAGCATTAAAGTTGTGCAACTCACTGAGTAAAGGTTCAAGTTTATATCAAAATTTCTTGTATTGCTTTATCCAATTATCCAAAGTAAAATTTTCATAAACAACTATCTTTTAGCTCCTTCTAACAACCTATAACTATATGTTCTACATTTACAATTCGTAGCTGGAGGACCTATATTTAGCTAGTAGACGCGTCGATTTAAATATAGGATAAATATAATGAAAATACACACGCTGAGAAAACTGAAAGTGTTATATTTATGGAAACAAAATCTATTCCAATTTAAATTAAAATCAGTTTTTAATATTCCCTGATTCACGCAAATATCCTCTCATTCCATATCTGATCTCATATCTCATTCAAACAGCTAAAAAATTAAAAAAAAAAAAATTGAATTCAAAAAGTACATTCATATTTTTAACCAAAAAACAGAAAAGGTTCAAAAACTAGTTCATCAAAAAACTTTGAAAAATAACAATATCAAACCAGTGAACAGAGCTCGTTTTAAACGACGAATATATATTTGAATTCATCTGTTGAAATATCGAATTCAAGTTGAGTTCATAAGTGAGGTAACAACATTTTCACTGTAACTTTTTTATTTTTTTATTTTTCTGAAATTTTGAAAAATATATGAAAAATACATCTGAAATATAGTCAACAGAAACCAGAATAAGTAATATTGAACATAATAATCAAAATACAATTAAAATATAGCCAAAATATAGTCATAATTGAGGTAACAACGTTTTCACTGCAGCTTTTTTTTTTTCTGAAATTTTTCTAAATATAGTCAAAATATATGAAAAATATATTTGAAATATAGTCAACATAAACCAGAATAAGTAATATTGAACATAATAATCAAAATACAATTAAAATATAACCAAAATATATATGAAAAACAACTATTAAAATATCAATCCAAAACATTAGGAATTGAAAATTCGGGAAGTAACGAAAAAAAATGAAAATATAGGTTAAATACACGGTGAAACGTAAAAATCAGTATAGAATCTTACCTTTTTTGGGAATTAGATTTGAATTATGAGTGAAATTAATGAGTAGTTAATTAGAGATAAATAAGAAAGTTGAACTATTGTAAAACTGATTTGAAATTGGAGGAAATTAAGGGATATTGGGCATAATGGCGTGTATTTAGGGGGATAGGAGAGAGGGTCGGTTTTTTTTTGCTTAAATTTAGGGGTGTGAGAAGTTATCAGATGAGTGGTAAAAAAGTGATAGCTATAGGAAGTAAATATGTTATATTTTAGCTACTAAATATAATTATTATAAAGTTTAGTTATGTTTCATAAATAGGTAATAATGTAAGTTATGCCAAATAAATTTTACTTATCGGTGATAAGCTAGTTTCTTTTGGGTTTGCACTTGGCTAGGCCCATAAGTTGTAAGATATTACTGCAAAGCCCACTAGTGCGCGGGCCTTATAAGAAATCTTTTTCTTATTTTCACTCTTTCAACCTCATTTTTGGGCTTGGGTTCAGGGGATTGGACATTAATCCTACTTCTAAGTAGAGTGTTCAGGGGAACCGAAAAACTGAACTAAATCAAAGGAAAAATCTGACAGTTTTTAGGTTTGATTTGATTTTGATTTAAATTTTAAAATTAGACAATATTTGGTTTTGATTTTAAGCAATAAATAATAAAAAAAAAAATCAAATCAGGCCGATTATATAAATACCTATTTAAATTATAATTGTGTGCATGCTCACGCAGGCACGCATGCACGCACAATCTTTTGTGTGTGTGTGTATTATTACATAAACTTCTAAATTATTGCGGCACATATTAATCTTTTGCACTATTGGTTCGTAATCTAAATGTCTGCCTTAAATCTGATTTTTTCCTCTACTTTCTAGTTTGATTTGTAGTCTTTATTTGACAAGTTCAAGAATCTATTTCACGTTCAAATTAACTTGTCTTTAAGTCCTTTAATTATTCATCATTGTCTAATGCAATTATCGTCAAAATATCATGGTAAATCAGAACTCATTAATTTTTGCACAAACAAAAATTTGAAGTTTTATTAAGTTCCCTGGAAATGGCTAAATTCTTGTACAATGCATGTGATTTTCTAGGCGAAACTACATATATAGTTCCTTTTCTTCTTAAAGACTAATGACTTGGTGATATGTTATCACGTACTTTTTTCAAAAACCGATAAAACTGACAAATGTCGAAGTGGTGAAAAATCGACTTGATTTGATTTGATTTTAATATATATTTGAAGAGGGCAACTTAATTAATTTAATTTCTTTTAGAAACAACCATCTCAAGCCGAACCACAATCACCTCTACTTCTAAGTGAAGAAAAGAGCTTAAACATTCAAATCATCTCAATGTGAGTCTGATTTTGAATTTACTCGTAAAACCCAAGCAATTTTCAAATTTCAATAGAATAGGGGTGTCAAATGCATGGCAGAAACCAAGATAAGTTTCCTCCCCACTTCTCGCAAAAAAAAAGAAAAGGAAATCGACTAGACAGACACGAGGAGCAAGTATATTAAAATTTTACGACTGCATTATAAGACAAGCAAATAATTAACTAGTTAAAATTTCAATACTTTGTACATATTCTCACATGGGGTTCTCGTGGAGTGAAAATAACACATACATCATATATGGGATAATTAAGAGACAAAAGTGATATGAATAGAAAGAGTTCAAAAAGGATACATACAAACAAATAAGAGAAGAGCTGTGTCAATTTCTGGGTGATGAGGTTGTAATAGGAATCACGAGATGCTTGTCTTCTTCGCCTACCCCATTTCATGTCACTATTCTACTACTTTGATTTCTATACTAAGCTTCACCTTCCTATGCATACAACAATCCAAATTCCAAGGTCACCAGTCTATAAACTAAAGTTAGTGTGAGTTCAGAATACATATAATGTCGGTAGGTGCATATAGATTTAATTACTTTTGACATACATACATACACATAGTTTAAGCAAAATATAAATTCAATTAAACCTACCATATATCCAAGGGCGGGTCTAGTCGTCAAGAGGAGTCTATGGGCTCACGTGGACCTGGCCAGTAGCTCCTGTTAAAAATCTTGTATATATATTAAGAAATTCACACAACATCTATAAGTATTTGATTGTGAACTCAATTGTTGTTATAGTACTAATATGAAGTCACTGTAGGAACCATAATTTAAAATCTTAGTTCTGTATTTCTATGTGTGTCTCACAACTAGGGGTGGGCACTGTTTGGGCCAACCCGTAAATCAAACCGAAATCCGAAAAATATTTGGTTTAGATATTTGGATTATGGATTGGACTTCGGATTTTATTTTTAAAATTTATGAATTTCAAATTTGATATGGATTTAGTACTATGGATTTTTGGATATCCGAAAATCCGAAATTTTTATACCTCTTATCTAGCCATATCTATATCATATGCGCCCAGTACTATTAAGTCTAGTTTCTAAAGGTCCAATAGGTTAGTACCTAAGGCCCTACCCATTAAAATATTAAGTCCAATAAACAATTCTCTACTAAATCAAATAATAATATAGGGTTTTCTTACTTCTCAAGTCTCAAAGTCTCAAGCTAGTGGGTGACACGGTAGAGTTCTTTGTTATTTTTCCAGATGACTACTTAGATTTTATTTTGTTCATTTTCACTTTTCTAGAATGCTTTTATTTGGTATGGATTTACTATGTTGAACATGACTTGGATTTGCTAATCATAATTTGAACTGGAAGACTTTTTTTACTGAGCAATTAAGATTTAGATTTACTTCTGTAGAACAAACACGTAGATTTCGTTCCTAATAAGTTTGCCTTAAGTCTCAAGAATCAAATCCGAAAATCCAAAATATCCAAACCGAATAATCCGAAACCAAACTTAAAATATCCAATCCAATCCAAACTTAGTTGAATTGAATTTGGATTGTAATTTCTTCAATTCAAAAATCGAATATCCAATCGAAAATTTCATATCCAATCCGATGACCCGAACGTCCACCCCTACTCACAACAATATACACGAAAGACGAATTAAAAAAATAATTCATAATTTTGAAAGCAGGCTACTATTAACTGAACTCTGAGCGACTGTACTAGTATTGTGGTACCAGGCTACCAGCATTCGACTGTTCAGTGAGTAATGATAAGAGCATAACATCCAGAGAAGAACAAAGAATTTAATTCTGACAGTCAAAAGAAAAGTACTCACCAGTTAGGCAGACAGTCAGAGAGTCAAACAAACATGTAAGACTTATTCTTTAATTAGCATCGGTGATTCAATAAATGAAACAAATGGGGCACGTCTTGCAATAAAATTCGATCGGTCGTTTTGGTCTATTGGGTCCCCAAGAGTTTAATTTGATTGCCGTTTCGTCAGTGTACTCTTCTCTTTTGATTTAATATTCGGGTACCCAAGAAATTCCTTGGCCCGACTAATTTAAATTTATGCCAAGTAAACCTATTTGAAGAGTGTAGAACATTTTGAAAATTTTCACATTTTAAAAATTAAACATGAAATATTTAATTAAGGGTGAAAAAATTTCAACCTTCCCACCTCATCGCTTTGTTGTGGTGGTCAGGTCAACTTTTCTTTTTGATGCAATCATTATGTATATACTGAAGGACGAAGGTCATTAGCCGATTAATTCTGAGTCGCGTCAGGTAAACATACTGTAAGGAGTAAAATATTTTTTTATAAAAAACGCTCTTCATTCATCAAGTTCGAGATATTTAATTAAGTGGGAAGGAACCATGATCATCCTACCTACCACACCTCTCAACTGCGATGGTTTGGTCCACTCACTTCACTCTAATTAAAAATCTAAATCATTTGAAGATGAAGTCAAATTTATTATTTTAATTTGTTTTGTCTTTTGTTATATGGTATTATTATTAGTACAAAGTGTGCAAGCAGTAACAGTGGCGGAGCCAGGATTTATGCCAAGGGGGTTCAAAAATATAAAGAAGTCATAAATGAAGAAGCTAAGGGGGTTTAACGTCTACTATATATACATAAAAAATAATTTTCACCTTATATATATAGTGCAATTTTTCACCGAAGGGATAAACCCCCTGGGCTCTTACTAGGTCCGCCCCTGAGCAGTAACTGTATGTATCACCAATTTGTGTGTATAATAGTAGCCGTATTGTTCACTTGGCTTAAAAGGGTCGGCAGATATTTAACCACAGCTTGTTCTCATCTTCAAAACAAATGAAAACTGCATTTCTGAATATTGCTATCATTTTGGTAAGTTAGTTACGTACGATGCATGCAATGAGATTCTTTTGATTTGTTAGTCGGTTTGGTCCGACTGGTAATTAATCCTCTAATGATAATGTGAATATATGAGCATTTGAATTGACTCAAAGCTAATGGAGACGTAAAATAGTGAAGAAACACTTCTACGGACTATCATCAAATACTATTTACTCAGAAAAATTACATATATTGACATCGTTTGAAAATAATGTAAGTTATGATTTGAGACAAACAGTAACGTCTTAGAACCTCTATTATTCTATATATATCCTCAGACCTGATTTCATGTACAAATTAAGTTTTTATAGTGGACTGATAATTAAGTACCTTTTATACAAACGCTAATTGTGCATGCCACTGAAAGTAAACATATATAGTGCACTTACAATCTAGTACATGTAGTTCACTATAAAACACTTTGTTTACTTGGGTCTCTCGTACGAATCTTTTGGCTATGTATGACAGAGAGGAGAAATTGTGATTAGACAATGTCAACAGCCAGAAGAGAAAAGAAGAAGAAGCTAATGCTATCTTAATGTGAATCGAGGAAATTAGATTGGGGAAAAAATGAATATATATATATATATATATATATATACACACTAATTTGTCCCTAGTCGGCGAAAAGACTTAGTCTAATTTGTCTTTACCACCTTGGTCCAAATGGAAACTTCAGACTTTACACTTTCTCTATTGATACAAGGTTAGATAAGTACTCCCTCTGTCCGAATTTATAAAGTCAATTTTTTTTTATTTTGCCAATAAATTGGGGCATGCAACCTTTAGATTTTTTAAAATAATTTATATATTTAAAAATATTATAATTTACAATAATTAACAATTTAATATATTTAATCCAAAATATTTCATATAAATTGTGACAAAAATAGCAAAAAATAGGACTAGAGTCATTTTTAAGAATATGCAGAAAATATCACAGGAACCACTCGTGCAACATGAGCCCACGATGGTTTCTTTTTCCAAGGTTGAGGCATACATATATATATATATATATATATATATATGCTATTTCACACGGCATCTGTATGTGCTAACTAGATTCTATTCTTATCCAAAATAGAATACTGAATTTAACTCAAGGAATTTGAAAATACTTAATTTAGAAATTGTATAAATCAGTAATATAAATGAATTCTTGCCTGAGAAATCAAGATGTCAAGTTCAAGAAATTAATTCACATGTACGACAAGAAAATTATAGTGTCTTTTGTTTTCGTTGAAAAGAAATATTCAGGACTTTCAACTTGTAACAGCCCTAATTCACAAGTACAAATTTGTGTTCGATTTTCCATCTCCACCTAATATTATTGCCCTG
This sequence comes from Lycium barbarum, assembly GCF_019175385.1. Lineage (NCBI taxonomy): Eukaryota > Viridiplantae > Streptophyta > Magnoliopsida > Solanales > Solanaceae > Lycium > Lycium barbarum. The sequence goes on from NC_083342.1 coordinate 123,849,320, forward strand.
TTTTGCACGCTTTGTGCCCCATTAAACGTGTAGCCAGTTTTATTACAAGCTCGCAAGTTGGGTTCATGCATCATGCATGTATTTAAGTTATTACTCTGAAAGCTTAGTTTCTATATATACAACCTAAAAAATAAAACAGTTGTTGTAGTAAATACACCTCTAATTCTCCTTTTAAAAAAAAAAAAATTGCCTTCTCTCTGCCAAAACCATATCTATCATTAAATTCTACTATTTATTATTTATTTTCATAACGAGAAAATTGGAAAACATACCTTCGTCATTTTTCGATGAAAACATATTGTGATTAATAGAGTGATTTATGTTAAATTCAGTCAAAGCAAAGAAATCATAGAACTCAGAAAATGTCTAAGATAATTAGGGGTCGCTTTTGGTCTTAGAAGCAAGTTGTGGTGTATGGATTAGTACGTAGTACATGTATTCTAAAATAAGGATTAGTTTTCAGTGGATGTTTGAGTTGTTATCAATATCAGTCAATTCTATTTTACCCCCTAACATTTAAGAGTTGAGACACAGTACCTCCTTCACATATTGAATGAGAACGATAACCCCCTTATGCAATATTTTTCGGCGAGAATTTTCTTTTTTCTGAAAAAAAAATCTTTTTTCTTTTTCTTGCTAGAATTAAAATACGAAAATATATAATTCTTATTATTGCCTTATTCACCTATTCCATTGATAATAATGCACTACTTTTAGGATATATATAACAACTACTTGGAATAATCTAAGCTATGCGACATTTATTTTGCATGCATGCACATTAAATTTTTGGATTCTAATAGCACATCAACAGTCTACCTAATTTCTCCCTGTGACATTACCTCGGGTAATTCCATTCTCTAAGATATATTTCACAACAATTTTCACATAAATCAATTAAAGCATATATATTTTTGTATTTTCAAAACCACTTACATGTTAAAGGTTAAATCCATAAACCTCAAATCCGAAATCCATCTCTGATTAATCAATTCCAAGCTTTCAAAAGTAAGCACTATAAAATTTTCTTTTAACTTGTTCAATTTAAAAGCAGTGACTTTTTCCATAAATGCACCAAATCTGTGTTACTGCTCAGACGAGTTACTTTTTCCGGTATTTTTTTTTATTCTCAAAACCACTCAGATGAGCCAAAGGTAACGTTACAGAAGTAACTTAGGTAGACTATTGATGTGCAATTAGAACCAAAAAAATTAATGTGTATGCTAACCGATTTATGTGGAAATTGTTGTGAAATATATCTTAGCGGATGGAACTACCCGAAGGAAATGTTACAGGAGAAATTAGGTAGAATGTTGATGTGCTATTAGAACCCAAAAGCTTAATGTGCACGCAAGTAAAACGAATGAAATATAGTTTAAAATTTATTACAGATTACTTCAAGTAGTTGTTACTCCTTCCGGATCAAAAAGAGTGTCCATTTAGCTTTTTTTTTTCTTGGGTCAAATCCACTTATCAAATCAAGAATGAATTAATCTTATTTTTCCATATTTTCCCCTATTAAGTGTTATGTGATTAAATCCTAGTACCTATTTAATTAGGGGTTTAGTCAAATTACCTATTTAGTGAACCCTTTTTTATATCCGGAAGGAGTATATCCTAAAAGTAGTGCATTATTATCAATGAAATAGGTGAATAAAACAATAATAAGAATTATATATTTTCAGATTTTTATTCTAGACAGAAAAGGAAAAAATCTTTATTGAAAAAGGAAAAATTCTCGCCGAAAAATATTGCATAGGGGGTTATCGTTCTCATTCAATACGTGAAGGGTTTATTGTTTCCCAACTCTTAAATGTTAGGAGGGGTAAAGTGGGATTCACTCATATGTTATTTATTCTTCTCATAACACAAAAAATTAGTTACTAGATGAAGGGTTACTAAGTACTATCCAAACGCCACCTTAATTAAGGTTGCCCTAGCTAGGTTGAGAAAAAAACTAAATTAAGAGCCTGTTTGGAAAGCCACCTGGTAATTGGAATTGGTGTAATTACTACCCTAGTAATTACACAGTATTGTAATTACAACGACCTGTTTGTTTATCATAATGTAATTACAGTGTAATTACAAGCGTGATGTTTGGTTGCACAAGTGTAATTACACAGTTAGTTTAATTTAAAACTACAATAATTATAAAAAAATTAAAATTAATATTTAAAAAATAGGTGCCTATATAAATGATATTGAATTAGTTATTTAATAATACATTGTTTCTTGAAAATATGTTAATTAATAATCATATATTTGTAACTAATATTACAGCAACAACATACCCAGTGAAATCCCACAGTGTGGGGGTCTGGGGAGGGTAAAATGTTCGCAGACCTTACCTCCATCTCGGAAGATAGAGAGGTTGTTTTCGAAATATTTGTAACTAATATTGTAAAAAATAATTGATATATACTTTCAAATTAATAATATTTTAATTTTAATTGATTATAAAAATTAAAAGCATACCTTTTTTATGAGAACGTCATAAGATTGGATGTTTGACAAAAAAAGAATATTTATAAATATAATGCCATAACACTATTCAAATGTTTGACAATAATTCTATCAACTGTAGGTGAAAAATAAACAATATGCAATGTGAAATAACAAGTCAATAGTACTAAAGCAAATATTTTTAAAATTGAAAATATAACCTAAATTCAAAATCCGAAAGAATATTGTTAACATACTACTGTTATGTCAAATTCTAACGTTACATAAGTAAGTTTCAATGTAACATAAGTAAATACTCCTATAATTCAAAGGAAAGGGAAAATATAAGTCAATAACCTCAGTCACAACGAAATTCTACTTTAATAACATCACTTTTTATATGTCAAGTTTGCTAATGACTCATTCTTTCTAATATTAAGATATGTAGTTTCAAAAATTAGTATATTAACATGGTTATGCTAAATGAATAAAATTAAAAAAATTTATAAAAATACGAGCAATTACATGGAACCACAAGAAGTAAAGGTTGGGAATGAGAAGAAAGGAAATGAAATATAAATTCTATAACAAGAAAAATATATTTTAAAAAATACAAATGATTAAAAAGTAAAAATAAAAAAGAAATTAAATAATAGAAATAAAAAATAAAAGAAATTAAAAAAACAAAAGATAAATTAAATAATAGAAATAAAAAAAATAAATTAAAAAAGAAAACAAATTAAAATATTAAAAAGAAATAAATTAAAAAGTAACCCTGTAATTACATGGTGTAATTACACCCAATTCTCAGCCCCCTTTGAGAATTGGAGAGTGTAATTACACCCTCTCAATTACACACAATTCCCACCTAACTGTGTAATTACCTGATCAAACAAACAGGCCAAACTGTGTAATTACACCCAATTTCAATTACCTGGGTGGCTTTCCAAACGGGCCCTAAGGAAATTAAGGTTGAATTTTCTAGGCATACTTACACACCCTACATTAAATGTCTGACGATGAGATCAACAATATTGTTGAACTTAATATTGATTGCATACACTGACTGGAAGCAAGAAAGGGGTTTTAATTTGTTTCTAACTGATTGAGAAGGATGGGCTTCAACTTAAAAGAAAAATGGCAATAATTTAGAGCAAGACCTTGATATCATTCATTAAATTCAAAACCTTATTTTGGCAAGGAAAGCTGGGAACGGAACTAATATTTTACTTCCTCCTGTTTATTTTACTTGTCATGATTACTAAAATATCCGGTCCAAAAATCTTGTTATTTTAAAAAATTAAGTAGTTATCTTATCCCACTATTTATTCTTACTTTAATAAATTTGGAAAGAGATTAATTTAGTGAAAGAAAGAATAGTAGTATTAAATTAAGATCAAGAAATAAATATGAGTTGTTTAGTTAAATTGTTCTCTTAATTACTACCTCCAGTCCAAAATAACTGATATTTAGCCTCTAAAAGTGTAACGGCCCATTTGGTCGTTATAGTTCTTTTGACACTTTTGCCTTTCCCGAGCATTGATTGGCTCACTTTTGACTCGAGATTGACTTTTGGGCAAACAGACCTTTTTCGGAGTTTCGTCAACTCCGAGTGGTCCGCATGGTTGTTTAGAACCTGTATGTATAATTGGTTCGGTTTGACACCAAAGGGATATTAAATGAATGGAATTGGGATATGGATGGAATATAATGAAATAGAGCCACTCACAATGCATTGTGGTGCATTTCGGGACTTTGGATGGGAATGGGAAGAAGGCATAGGTGGTTGACTCGGTCAACAAGACCTTCGTTGGAAATTTTGAGACCGCGAGTGTGTTTGTAGCGTATTTTTGTATGGGTTTAGGTGGTCGGGTTGTGAGCAGATGGCCTCGCGAATAACCCGGAATTTCGATTGAGGACTTATAAAATTTATGGAAATCTGGTGTCTGGTGCTCGCAACGGCGGCACCAGAGCCGCCCCAGCAGCACCGCCATGGCGGTGTGATGGCCGCTAGGGCAGTCATGAGTGAAATAGGTTGCACCGCTGCAGCAGTGTCCCAGCCGCCATAGCAGCGCCGCTGTAGCGGCACTCCCTCCGCCGTGGTGATCACGGGCAGTGATATTTCATTTAATGTGTCTTAAGTAAGTCTTAGACCCTCATTATATCATATCTCGATATTGGAGCTTGGGAAAGCTGTTCTTGGAGACAAATTGAGGAAATTCTTGGAGGTAAAACTTTGTCCAATCCTTTATTCTTCCTTAATCACAATCATTTTAGAATTCCTCCTTCCCTTTTATAATCCCTTAGAGTTGGAATTTGAAGAAGGGTTTTGGGAGATTTTCCCTTAAGGTCCCATATGATAAATTGATGATATTGATGATAAAACTTGATGAATCTATGTTTACTAATCATATATCTTTCACTTTTAACGTTGAATTTCAGATTTGGAGAATTAGGGTTCATACCCAAATTGGGGGTTTTTACTTGAAATCAGATTTAGACCAATTCTTGAGTTAAATCAATAATTAATGGTTGGGTTATGATCATCTAGGACTTAATTTGGTATTTTGCCTCCGAAATTTCCGTTTCGCTCTTGTGGGCCCGTTTTCCCAATTTCTAGGGTTAAAATTGTTACACCTCGGAAATTTCCCCGTGAACGTGCAGTGAAAAGTTGCAGAATTTTCACTTCGGCCCAGTGGTCGTAAAGTGGAAGACGGCCCGTAAAGTAGTTTACGGACCGTAAACTGCTGTCGTTCTCCAACCTTCCAAGATTTCAACTTTCTGTCAAATATTGAAATGGTAAAATACGACTCAGTTTACGGACCGTAAATTGAAATACGGCCCGTAAACTGTGACCGTAAACCACCATGATCCCAGCAGACCATTCTGTTTCTGATATGCTTAAATACGGCCATGAAGGACGGACCGTAAACTACTATACGGCTCGTAAACTGGGTTTACGGCCACTGTACACCCCGAATAATGTTCACAAAAATTAGATTTTTAAGTTAAGTATAAGGAACCCCAAGCTCGTTTTATTTCATTTATCATCTTTCCAATTCAAGAACTCTCTAGAACACCTCAAAGCACTTCATCCACAATAATTCAAGAGAATCAAAGGAAAACCAAGATCAACGACACATAATCCATGAATCAAAGTGTGTGAAACTCAAGAAAAGTTCATCTTCCTCAAGAAAACCAAAGGAGGTGAGCTAGGGCTTTGGTGCTAAGAAGAGAAACTCCACTCAAGACTTGTTCAACCATCATCCAAGGTAAGTTTCATGACCATTTTATGTTGTTTAAGGTATTGGAAGGTTAAGATACCCGAATTGTAGAAGAACATAGCAAATGGGTCTTTCAAGAGTGAATAGTGTCATGAGTGAGTGGTAGTTGAATTGAATCATGAATGTTAGTGTGTTGTGAGTACGAATATGTTATAAATGACATGTAGACCATGAGATAAGTGTGATACATGGAAAAATACGATAGCGAACCCAAAACCATAAATGTGGGGGAAAATGAAGAGAAATAGTGGATCATGGCCATTGTATATGAATGATAATTGTGATTTGCTATATTATGATTGTTATTGTGGGTGATTGGGAATTGATATGGAATACGGGAAAAGTAGTATAAACAAAGGAAGTGCTGCCCAATTTTCTCTAGAAATAGTAGTGCGTTCTTATAGTTGGTTAACTAACGATCGTACGAATCCTCTTTTTGAAGGTAGAGGCGTGACATTGAAGGAGAATAAGCAAACGCTAAATTGCTTAAACGACAAAGGTATGTGAGGCTTAACTCTTCTTTCAAAAGGCATGAATCCTTCAAGCTTTCCACAAATCCTTCTATAAGATGAAGCTTAAGAGTCCTTCTATATATTAAATCCCCTATGAGCATGATAGTGATGACAATGAGCTAGAGTCTAGAGACTCAAGAAATTGTGGCATGATGTTCCTACAATGCTAATGATGCTATTATTGTTAACACTCGCCTTACGTTTTCTTCCCTTCAAGGCGAGGCATGATACTCATAAATGTCCATAATACAATCGGTGGTTCACGACCTTACGTCACCACGACATAGTATGGTTGTCTTAAAGCTTAATGAATGCTCTTAATGCTATTGTATGTTATGACAATAAGATGATAAGTAATGCTAACTTGTAACACTAGGGGATACATGGAACACTAAGAAATGATAACATGATGCTATGGCTTGAGATGTATAATAATTATGTGTTATGATTGTTGTTGTCATGATAAGATTTCCACCGCGCCTATATGGCCGGGCATGTCACCGCTACTGCGGGCTTCGTATGATTCCACCGCGCCTATATGGCCGGGCATGTCACCGCTAATGCGGGCTACGATGTTTACACCGAGCCGAGAGGGCCGGGCATGATCAACACTAGTGGGCGGCATATGAGGGTTACCCGGACGCGGGTAACGATACAGGTTACGATGTGATGAGGCATATGATGACGTACGTGATGATGTATGGGATGTGATAACATGGGTACTATGATTGTGTAAAATGTGAAATATGATACTAATACGATTACCTATGACTTGTGTGCAGGTTATATCTTTGTCCCATGACTCATGATCTTTCTATTCTGTTTGTTTATTTCATTCCTGCCTTACATACGCAGTACAATATTCGTACTGACGTCCTTTTTCTTTGGACGCTGTGTTCATGCCCACAGGTAGACAGGGAGGAGATCTTGCTCCGGATTCTTAGAGGCTGCTAGCTGACTGAAAGCCCTCCATTGTCCCGGAGGTGCCTATGATGATTCTTTTGTGTACAGTTGCATATGTCATCTCTTAGAGGCTCGTAGATACTCGACGTGGGTCGTGTGGTTTTATGGCATGGTCATTATGTATATATATATATGTATGTGTATAGTATTTTGCTAGCCTAAAGGCTCGTATGTATAAAAGCATTTTGTTCCTAAATGAAAATGGGTTTTATTATAAATTGAGCATGAATCGGATAAATGATTGCTAAATAAGCTTAATAAGTGATGGCACGAACGGTGCTCGGTGATTAGCCCCGGGTACCCATCACGGCCCTGATGAGTCGTGAAATTACGCGATATTCGATGCTAATTCCTTAAGTTTTTGTGACTCTTTAAGCACTTTTGTTGTTACTTTGTGTGTATTTTTGTTGTTTTGTAGGAAAAGATGCCCGGAGAGCATAAAAGAGCAAAATGGATCAAAATGGACCAAAATTGAACAAAATAGAGCAAAACAAGCCAAGATAGCTGAAATGAACCAGAGCACCACCTGCGAATCGCAGGTACTGCATGCGAGTCGCAGGTGGTGCAGCATCTGTTGACAGAGAATGGGCAAATAAAATAAGACAATGATCCAACACATGCGACACCACATGCGATTCGCATGTAGAACCCGCGAGTCGCATCCTGTGTCGCAGATGCTGCACCTCGGATGATTTATGAGATATTGGTGCTCTATCCAGTTTTATGTGATTTAGAAGTGATCGGAAGAAACCAAGTGAAAAGAAAGTCAAAAAGAGGCCAAACTGGACATTTTTGCAAAACTGTCAAAACTGGACAGTTTTGCAAAAACGGGACAGATTTGTAAAACTGAAACTTTGGGGTTTATTTTGTCATTGTTTGGACTTGGAAAAATTGGGAAACATAAAAGGAAGACTTGGGGGGAAATCAGATCATCTTTGATCATTTTGCAAGTTTTGGAGGCTAGGGTTTCACCTACACCATTGGAGGAGAAGATTGGAGCACTTTAATGAGATAATTCTTAAACCTTTCTTCAATTCCTTGTTTTGTATTGAATATTTTAGTGTGTAGTATTTCATTTCTATACTTGAACCTTGTTTATGGAAGTATACATTGTTAAAGTTTGGATTGAAACTCTTGTTTTGCTTATGTATTGAATGATTTTTATTGCTAATGAAGTGAGTTATTGTTGATTTAATTAATCTCGTTCTTGAATGTTTCCAAAGGGATTAGCTAACCCTAGGACTCACCCATTTACTTAGATTGATCTCGGAAGAGGAAATCTAGGTTGGGAAAGATTAATTAACAAGAATTTGGGTCATTAAACCCATCTAATAACTTGAGCTCGGAAGAGGATAGTTACTTGAGGTTAAATTGATTGTGCCTAATATCACACTCTAAGGCTTGGAAAAGCTTAGAGTGAAATTCATTGATTTGGTTGGAAGATTTTCAATGAGATTTTAGAAATCATTATCTATTAACATAACCTCGTTCTTAGTTTTTAATATCATAAAATACATTGGATCGTTACTTGAGTGTAATCTCCTATTATCCATGCTTGTGGCCATTGATCATTTTACTTGATTTTTAGGTTAGTTTACATTTCCGCATTAGTTATAATCTTTCTCCAAAAACCCAAAATATCATTTATCGTTTGGCTTTAGCTTAGTTGGTGAAAGTTCCTTACTTTCTTAATCGCCTAGCATATTGTTCCCTGTGGGATCGACCCCGACTCATAGTTGGGTAAATATATTGCATACGACCGTGTACACTTTCTTTTTGAGGAGTGTATTTGGACGTTATCAGGCCCCTAGCTGGGTCGTGACAAAAATAGACCTAATTGATATCATAGCAATATAAGTATCATTTTTCATGATTTCTAATATAGAGTTTGCTTATGCTTAGACTACTTTGGTTCTGAGCTTCAGAGGAAGGGCAAGACAAAAGAGTGACTTGTTGGTGTTGCTGTTCGGCAGTCCAAGTAAGTTATGGTTTATCTTTGGTGAAACTTCGTATAGTGAATCACATAGTTGGATTATAATGTCGGAGATAGCATGTGAACCTTCGGGTGTGAAGTTGGGATGGATATTGCCTTAGGTTGGGCCCTGATGTGTGTTGGGACTAGCCACCCCGTTATATGTGTTTGATTATTCAATTGTGTTGGCTTGATGCCATGTGTAGTTAGTAGATAACGAATGTTGCTTGTTGTCCTGATTTGGATAAGATTGGCATACCCGTTGTTGGTATTTGTAATTTGATATATTATTGGCGTACCCACTGTTGGTACTTGAGATTATTGATACATTATTGGCGTACCCGCTGTTGGTACTTGATTTATATATATATTGGCATACCCACTGTTGGTATTGTGATGTGATGCATTGTTGGCGTACCCTGTTGAGGTACTTGTGCTATTGAGCTTGCTTGTTGATGATTGACATATGCATTGCACGCATTCCTCATATTTATCATGCATGACCGATATCCGGTGATGATCCAGTAACGTTGATTGAGTGGAACTGAAATTTGATAAACTCTTTTACTTGAGTGATTGTGTAAAGGTCGATGTCCGAAGATCCATTCCGGAATCGTTGTTGATATGAAACTGACACTTGATAAACTCTTTTACTTAAGTGATTGTGAGGAGGCCGATGTCTCAGGTTCAATTCCAGAATCGTTGATTTGTGAAACTGATATTTGACACTCTTTTGAGTAATTGTGAGGAGGCTGACGTTCGATGGTTATATTCGGGCATTGTTGTTGCATGGCCGATTCCTATGTTATTCCGTAATCGTTGTTAGTGTATGGACTCCGCGGGTCCCCCAGGGTGGTGCCGGTGAGACTCTCCCTGTGAGCAATTAGTCAGGGTCCCGTTTGTCTGTTGGGCAAAGATCCGAGACGGGTGACACTTAGACTTCGCGAGTCACGCTGGGTTGTGCTACCGAAACGTCGATATTTCCGTCCGGAGTACATGTGTACACCTCATTTGCATGGCATGGTGTCGCATTCATACTATTATTGCACTGCATTGTATTGTGACTTGAGTGAGATGTTTGGATGACTGGATTATGGTGACTGCGTTGTGATGATTAGATTGTGATGATTCCGCCGTGGTGATTGGTTCAGATCGGATGTGCTCAGACTTATTATATTGGGGTTTATATGTTACATAGGTGATGATGAATACTTGGTTATGATTATATTGTCTCATGTTGGTTGGGTTATTTGCTTATCTGCTTTATTTTCTAGATTGTGTTAACTATGCTTAGTCGGCTGATGATGCCTACCAGTACTATTGTTTGTACTAACTTGCACTTGCTGCATTCCTTTATGAATGCAGAGTACCAGATCAGATCTACCTCTCTGACTCGTGGTTGATCGACTTCTCAGCTTCTACTTGAGTTTTCCAGGGTAAGCATGGCGTCTGCTGACCTCGAAGACTCTTCTATTGCTTATGTCTTACTTTTCTTTCAAGACATGATTTGAGACTATTTATGTATTATTATTCAGACCTTAGTATTCGGATTTAAATGCTCTTGTATGACCAAACCAGATACTGGGGTGGATTCATTTATTTCCGCACTTATCTATATTATATTATATTATATTGTGAGACTTACGTCATTTTACTTCTTCCGCTATTATTTTATTGATTGTGAATGTTTTGAGTTAAGGGTTCGCCTATCGAGGTGGGAAAGATAGGTGCCCGCATGACCTAGGCTAAAACGGGTTGTGACAAAAAGGTGGTCCAAAATAATTGATGTTTCACAAAACTAAGAAATTATTTAATTATCTTTCCTAAATTTGCTCTTGACACATTCTCATATCCCTATGATAATTATCAACCTAAATAAAAGAAAATCATAATTAAGGGTATTTTACTCAAAAGCCCTCTTATTTTTTAGGAGTTAGTAAATCCTTAATTTATGTGTTCAAGTTTAAAACCTCAATTATTTTGGATCGAAGGGAATAATATTTTCTTGAAGGGCTTGAAAAAAAACACAACAAGAAGTAAAATAGACCGGAAGGAGTAATAAAATATATCTGAACTATCTTGAGGTAGTTGGCTGCCCGCAGCTTATCGATTTTCAAGATCTCTCTCCTCTCTCTTCTCTGTCTCTCTTTTCTATTTGGTTTTAGTTCTTAATGTATTTTATGTTTTACCACTATGCCACTAAAATAGTTATGCATTGAATTCAGAAACGCGGTAAATTTATTACACATTAATGCATCAAAAGATTGCGTATTATTAAAGAAGAGAATATTTGTATCACATATTATTATTGAGGACTGCCACTATTAAAAAACAGACAAAATTTGACGGAAAAAACCGACGAACTATGGGTCATCGGTTTAGGTCGTGTTGGTTTTGGAAAACCGTCGGACTTCATTTTTTTTTTTAAAATAAAATAATGAATGTAGCAACTTGGAATCGAACCCGGGTATGTTCCTTGGCATTAAAGGGTTGTACCATTAGACCACTAATGCTCTTTATTCAAATACTTCCATTGTTTTAATTTATACTATTTTTTAGCTCTAAAAACCGACAGACTCCGACGGTTTTTTTATTAAAAAAAATAAAAATAAAAAATAAAAAACCGACAGAGTCCCTCGTTTTATTTTAAAAAACAATATAAAAGATAATTACAAAAATAACAGATGCTATCCGTCGTTTTCTTTAAAAAAAAAAAAAGATTTTAAAAAATTATGGAATAAACCGAGTCGGTTTTTGCCATTTTTTTAGTAGTGTGCATGCAATTATTTGCCGGAAGCCATCAAGATCACTACTTAATATATTTGGCAACAAATGGAATCCATGCACATACTTATAAGATTTGCTAATATGAATGTATCTGCTAACGATATGGAGTTTCTGCTCCTGACATAGTTGAACCATGTTTTTTATGAAAGATTTTGAGAATTTTATCTAATTTTATGATGTATCAAGAAAAAATCAAACCTTTTGAAAGAAAACTTTTTTTAAAATTTGTTGTCTTCAGAGTATTTTTGTTGTTTATTACGAAAGTAAAGATCTAATGCTTGAAGCAACAACATTCTAATGTGTGAATGCCTAGTTACTAGTTGTAAGTTCCTAATTCATTATGTGAATTTTGATGATGAAGTAAGCTAGAGGCCATGTTTGAAGAAAGAATTGTTCAAAATTTAGAAATCTAAGTAGCAATAAAAATAAAATTGCGATCCAAAATTAATTACACGCGTGAAACACCAGTGACTTCATTCTCATAAATTAATAATGTAAGGAAAATTTAGTTAAGGCAATCTAAATATCAATCACTTGAAAGCGTGCAAAATTGAAAATTGAAAATTTGTTATTAATTGATCTTTTTTTTTTTTTTTTTTTTTGCCCGGTGACCAATATGTCACAAGACTAATCAAATCTAAAACTCTTTCCCTATGACTTCAAAATCTTGAAATGTCAATGTGAACCTAAAAAAAGATCTAAGTCGTTAGCAAAGGTGTCAAGTTCAAGATAGAAAATTACAAATTAGAACTTTTTACAAAAGTGAAGATAGAAATTGGGAGGTACATTAATTAGGCCTACTAAGTAATGAAACGAAAACATGAAACATCAATCATATTCTTAGCAATAAAAGTTAAAAGTGAAGAAAGAAAAATGTGTGGTTTGGTAATGCCCAAGTAGAAAAGGATTAAAATGCATATATATAGTGACAAATATGTGCCCTAAAAGAAACATAAAAAGATTGGTGGGACGGCTTATGATCCCAAAATGGTCGGTTGATTAATTAATTGACTTCTCTCCAAAATTTGTCAAGATATTATTTTGGTCCTCGTGCATTCAATAGAGAATGTACATACAAAAACTTCAATTGCTTCTTACTAATTCCCTATGATAATAAATAATCGGCCTTATTTTTGAAATAACAAATTCTATTTATTTGTAGATATCTGATCGAATGGTATAAAAGTTGCTTACACTTATGATGTATATAACTTAAAGTCTGTATATTAATGGTCAAAATAACATACACTGAACTCTAATGTAATTTCTAAACAGTAAAATACTGTTTTTCTAGTCTACTCTTTTCAGACATAACAATTTCTCTTTTACAAATGAAAATTACAGTCTTAATTCCTTAATTAGTGCCTATATCCCTACATATAATCCCCTGTCTCAAGAAAGTTCTAGACTGGATAACCTCTTGTATAGTAAAAGGATGGCAATTTGGCTAAGAAATGCTACAAAGGGTTGACAACCGCCAAAATGGTCCAGGCCACAAGACTCTCGTGGGGGTAATAGGAATTATATTGATGGGCCCCCATCTGGTATGCCCCAATTATAGCTAGTATTAGGACCAGCAGCCACCACTCTGATATTATTTGAAAGAATTTTAATACTTATTTGTTTCCAAAATTGAGGATAGAATTAATAGGGAACGAGGTCGCTATACATTTAGGAATTCACCAAATCGAACCTTTTTAGGAAAAATTTACAAATAGTCACTTTTTAATTTCTGTTATTGAAGAATCTCAGAAGTTAATTGTGAAATTTAATATTTCGGGATAGTGATTATTTTTCAAATATAAGATCGAAAAGTAACTAGTGGACGTTATCTCTACATCCATACCGGTTATGGTTACACCACTTGTGCCAACTCTGAATTTGTCATCTTTCCTTTTCTTTTTTGGCCTTTTTTTTTCTAAAAAAAAAAAAAAGGAAGGAAACCTAGAAAAATATTCAATTTGTGAATTTTTTCTAGTTATGTGCAACATAAAAAGTCATTTTCTTCTATTTAATTTGTAAGTGAGCATAAAAGATCATCTCCTCGAGAGGATATGACTTGTCGTTAAATGCAGTTAAAAACATAGGAGTATATTTTATTGGCTTATTATGTTCTAAACATAGAAAGCATGGTTGTCAGAATTAAGCACAGCACAATCAACTGCAATGACTAAAGCAAAGATATGAAAAGCTAAATAAACTACCGAGAGCTTTTATAATTTATTCTTGAAACGGTCGGAAGGACTTCAACAATATTACTGTTAATCACGACTGTTGATGCAACGCTTATATAAAAATTAAATTAAACGACTGTTGATGCAACGCTTATATAAAAATTAAATTAAACCAAGTGGTTCTTCTTCCTCTTTATTATTTATTTATTATCTATGCGTTTTTTATGGATACTTTTTTTTTTTCATTTGTTGGTGGAATTCCAAGTGTCCTTTCTTAAATATCTTATAATTTCATATATTGTTATAGGTCACATCTACTTAGATACGGCAGTTCTCTAATTTTGATCTAGCATGTAACATAAAATACATAATAAATCGTTTTGCCTTAGCTTTACAAGCAATGATCCTGCAAAAGAATATTGGAGAACTATATTAAATTGTTGCTTACCCATCTGTTTGACCCAATATGATGCCACTACAGGAGATATTAATCACAAGTCCAAATAGGGAAATGAAACTCTACCTACTCTTCCCCTTTAACCTAAGTCTTTCCATTATTGTTATTACGTGACAGCTCGTAAGAATGACGTAAGATGGTTACCTATACAATGTAATTCGTTAAAGTTTCATGACGATAGATTTCCCTGGTACTAGACCACCTGAAGAAATTAATCAATAGATGTGCCTGGTAATTAGTACTATTAGTTATGTTGTTGTTGTTTATGTGTCTGATAATTAAAAAGTTGTAAAATAACATACTTACATGCAAATTCTTGGGTTTTCAATACGGTATTGATGTTGCACTCAACTAGCTAGGAGCTTTATAAAAAATCTTTACACGCCGGAAATTATGAAGAAAAATTAAAAATTGACTTTTGAGTTGAAGTATTTTCCATAAAAAGACCGGAGTTAGTGGTTGTGCCATCCTGTTTTTCAATCAATGCATAGTTGAGAATCCATTAAAGAATGTATGTGGGATGGATGAGAGATCCCTCCAATCTTAATAGGAAGTTCCGGATTTGAGAATAGAAATTCCTAATAGGAGGCAGTTTTCCCGTTTAATTGAACCTACATACGTGACGCGAATTCGGATTAGTCAAGCCAATGATGCCAGATAGTTATATAAGAAAGTACATAGTTGAGGAGGCCGGTCAAAAATTTACTAGGCTAACGGAAAGTCTACACTTTATTTGAAGTTTAATTTCAGAAATTGTAGGGTTTTTTATTTCCAGATTTTCTTTTTTTAAAAAATGTAGATCTTTGAGCTACAAATTAGCTGTCACTAGAGATTCACAAATCTTGAAATATTATTTTTCCTGAGCTTTGACTTATGACACTTCAGGGTGAGATGAAGACAAGAATGGATAAGTAGAAACCAAAAGGGGGTAATTAGAAGAAACCAAAACTATAGAAACTCATTTATGAAGTAACAGGAATTATGAAGTCAACCATCTAAATTGGAAGCAACTTCAATTTCACGAGAGAGAAAACATTCATGGGGTTCTTTTTTTGTGGGGGGCAGGGGCGTGGGGAAACAAGTTTCTAGTAGACAAGACAAATAATTCATCATGGCTGAATATTACTACGTAAGAAATTAATTAATCTGAATAATTCTTTGTAGGAGGCTAACTGAGTATTCCAATAAATTGGGTCCAGTGAAAATGACTGGGGGCGGCAAAATAAGGCAAATTCTAGTCTCCAATAGGATTTTCTTGATTTCTCCTAATTAAGAAAATTAATGAGAAAAATTAACAGAGTCAATAGGTAGTCTTGTCATCATAATTTATATTATATGAATTAGGTGAAAATAATTAGCCTAACTTTCATCATTCTTGTCAAAGCACGTTACCTAATTGCAATCGAAGCAAATCAAATCTTCATTTGTTTTCTAGTTGGATGGATTATTAAACTATTTCACTGACTTTACTGTTTTAAAATAAGTACTTATTTAACTCGCATGCTTTCGAATTGAAATTTTGTTTAGACAATTTAGGAAGAATATGATAGGAAGGCAGTCCTTTCATTGAAAAACTTTTCTATTAATACTGAATCATATAGTTGAATGATATTTAATTCATTAGAGTGTGATGCATAAAGAACATTCAAGTTATATTAGTAGTTATATTCTGGAACTTCTCTTTCTATTTTTTTCCTTTCATACTCCTTAGTCCTTTCTATTCTTTTCCTTTCATACTCGTGACTAGAGAAACTAATATTTGTTTTTCCTCTACAATTCCAAAAGACCCGTGTGAATATCTTGTTTTCTCTGAAAGAAGACATGTTTTGACTCTTCTATATTGCAAACAACAATGTATAGTTTTTCTTCTTTTATTTTTTTGGTTGTTTGTGGGAAGACTATCATATTAACAGGGCGGAGCCGGCCCTTCAGATTTGGGTTCGGCCGAACGCAGTAGCTTTTGTCCGAACCATATATTTGTATTAAAAATTTTGTCAAATATGTATAAATTATTAATTAAGAACCCAATAACTTTAAAAAAATTAGAACTCTGAACCCACAAACTTCGGATCCTGGCTCTGCCTCTGATCATATATAATGAAATTAAAATTATAACTTTTTAAATATAATTGAATATACATTCAACCAAGCTTGTGTTTAAATATTACTATTACTACTATATATATGGGAGAATACTAATTTTTTGTAGTCCTCACATTGATTTTTTGTCTCTTTTTACCCCTACTTAAAGTTTTTATTACTTTGTGAACTCTTACAAATTTTGGTAAATTTTGAGAACCTTAAGGGCTTTTTTTATGCCACTAAAGATGTTGATGTCATGGAAAAGATTAGTGGTCCCCACAAAACATGCTTATACATATTTGAGTCTTTTATGAGAAATATATTAAATTTGTTTAAATTAGATATTTCCTTAAGAATTTATTATAGACACTTAAAGAATATAATTATAATGTCAATCAAATTCTATAATAGGATTAATTATTGAATTAAAATATTATTTTTATAATACTGTTTATTAGTTGTTGATGTTAATTACCAATTATCATATGCTATTTAAAAATTTCCCGATTATAGATAAAGTTTTTTATTTTCTCCTATAATTTTGTGTTGTACATGCTGGCAAAAATAAGTAATTAACAAAGATTTCACTTAAGGTAAGATTAGGTTTAAAATCAAAAGAATAAATTCAAATAGACTATCTTTGTTAAATATACTTAAAAATGAATCGAAATTGTAAATTACAGTCCGAAGTACGTTAGTTAATTATGCAAATTTTACGTGCGCACGCTTTCAACATAAAACTTATCTAATAAATTACTATATTAAAAGAGGAACTATAAAATATTATAGTTATAAAAGCAATGTAGTTAAAGAAACCAAACAGTAATAATACTAAACAATTGAAAAAAGTGGAGTATATTTTTTACCTTTTTAATATTAAAATATTTTGCAAAATACTGTATAATCGAAGACAAAATATTTAAATTCAACATGAAAAAGTCATTAAATGTGAATTTCATAAAATGATTTATTAAATTAAGAAAAAGAAAAAGATGTTATTGATGTGCCTTGAAATTACGGGATATTCGATGCTAATTTCTTAAGCTTTTGTAACTCTTCAAGCGCTTTTGGTGTTACTTTTCGTGTACTTATGTCGTTTTGTAGGATAAGATGTCCAGAGAGCATAACAGAGCAAAATAGAGCAAAACAAGCCAAAATAGAATAAGCGTGACCTGCGAGTCGCAGGTCACACATGCGAGCCGCATGTTCTGCAGCAAGTTTGTATAGAGATTTTGGAAATTTGAAGAAATTGGATGCAGCATCTGCGAGCATCACTTGCAAGATGCAGGTACCACCTGCGAGACACATTCATGACCGCATGTGCTGCAAGTCATCTCTGTACATTGCAAGACCTGCGAGAGTTTTGTACAACTTGCGAATCGCAGGTTGAACATGCGATACAACCTGCGAGACGCATGTTGTGCACGCAAGGTATTTTTGTCCAGATTTTGTTCCCGTTTTGGCACTTCTATAAATAGAATGCTAGGGTTTGTAAAACTCATCTTTGGCCATTTCATACAAGTTTTGGAGACTAGGTTCCTACACCACACTTTGGGGTTGAAGATTTAAAGATTTGGTTGAGCATTTCTTAAACCTTTAATTCATTTCTTCAATTCCTTGTTTTGTATTGTATATCTAAGTGTGTAGTATTTATTTTCTTCACTTGAATCTTGTTTATGGAAATATTCTATGATTAAAGTGTTGGATGAAACTCTTGTTTTGCTTATGTATTGAATGATTTTTATTGCTATTGAAGTGGGTCTTTGTTGATTTAATTAATCTTGTTCTTTAATGTTTCTTAAGAGATTAGCTAACCCTAAGACTCGCCCATTTACTTTGATTGAGCTCGGAAGAGGAAATCTAGGTTGGGAAAGAATAATTAACAAGAATTTGGGTCATTAAACCCATCTAATAACTTGAGCTAGGAATAGAAAAGTTACTTGAGATTCAATTGGTTGTGCTTGATATCACACTCTAAGGCTTGGAAAAGCTTAGAGTGAAATTCATTGATTTGGTTGGAAGACTTTCAATGAGATTATAGAAACCATTATCTATTAATACAAACCTGCTCTTAGTTGTAAAATCATAAAATACATTGGATCGTTACTTGAGAGTTTCTTGTATCCATGCTTGTGGCCATTGATCATTTTACTTGCTTTCTAGGTTAGTTTACATTTCCACATTAGTTATAATTTTCTCAAAAACCAAAATATTATCTATCGTTTGGCTTAGCTTGGTAAGTGAAAGTTCCTTACTTTCTTAATCGTCTAGTATATTGTTCCCTGTGGGATCGACCCCGACTCATAGTTGGGTAAATTATATTGCATACGACCGTGTACACTTTCTCTTTGAGGAGTGGATTTGGACGTTATCAGTTATTTATAACATGCATCTTTTGGAAGGAAAATGAAAGCTTAAGGTAAGAACAATTTAATTTAATGGACTTTTCAATATTTTTTTCGTGTGTTTAATTTGACAAAACATCTACAAAAATATCTTTTAATATCAAGGGTCTTAATTATTTGTATTTATTTATAAGTTAACTTTATTGATTTCATCATACAACAATATTTTTTCGCAGTAAATATTTTTGACATTAATTGAATATTGTAATATTTTTTGGTAAAAAATAAGAAGTTTAATTCAAAAAACAAATGAAATTAATTTAACATATGAAAAGCTGAATATGGATCATCGGAGATTTTAGTCTAAAGTATTTAAGTGAAATAGCAATTAGAAAAGCCAATGCTTGCTTCTTCTTTTTTTAATATATAAACTAAAAAAAAAATGTTTTCCCTTAACTTTCGGATAGAAGTCTATTGAAAGTATCAAATTGATGCTAGAAAAACAAAGAAACAATAGCAGAAAATTTTTACAAAATATCTGCAAAATAAATTTTATAAGATCTGTTTGGGCCCGGACTTAGCACAGGCCAAATGAAAATAGTTATGTTGTATATGTGGCACGTAATGGTGGCCCTTTAGTTGCAAAACAGTCAATAACATTACTAGTAGCTAGTTTTTAGTGCCGTCAGTAATTATAATTAACGAGTAATTTGTTCATTATTTAAGTTAAAAATAAGAAAGCAAGATGAAATCAAAGATTAAGTTCCTGTGATATTATTCATGATCATCGTAATTAGTTGCAGAGATCAGTCACGGGATTCTCTTGACAATTGCAAGCAGTCTCCCCCACACTCTATAAGTGGACTCCAACCCATTCCTAACTTAGCTAGGTCTATGCTGCCTCTTTATCCTGCGTCAATTTTGGCTTCTCAAAAAAAAAAAAAAATCGTGTGTATATAAGTTAAATCCGTGTGTATATGTGTGCATGCGCGTTCATGTGAGTGTTTAAACCGAACAAAAATCAATTGATGACCTAAGGAAATTTCTTCAAATGAGAAGCAAACGAAAATATTTTATTAATAGACTCTATGAATTTCTATAATATCTCTTATTCTCTTTTGGTTTCACTTGTTATTAAAATAGCTAGCAGAATCCGTATTTACAATAGTATAAAACCTACTTTAACTCAAAATAAGAAAACCTATTCATATATTAATTTGACTATAAATTCTAACTAGACATGAATTAAAATATCAAATCCTGACCAATTTTGATTTCCTACAATTTTGAATTATTATTTCCAACATTCTCCCATCATTCAAAATCGTATATCTAATTCTTGATCCTCTTGTCACAATCTTCAAATTGTCAAGGCACTTGTTTCCAACCCATCAATCTTCAACCGTCACTCACCTTCTTCCAATTTGTTGAAGCACTTTCTGTTCAACCTTCACAACCGTTGGAGCACTTTCTCTCTAACATTCCATTGTTGAAGCACTTTCTCTTCAACCTTCAATCATTGGAGCACTTTCTCTCCAACATTCCAATTTGTTGATGCACTTTCTCACCAACCTTCAATTGTTGAAGCACTTTCTCTTCGACCTTTACAATCGTTGGAGCACTTTCTCTCCAATATTCCAATTTGTTGATGCACCTTCTCACCAACCTGCAATTGTTGAAGTACTTTCTCTTCAACCTTCAACCGTTGGAGCACTTTTCTCTCCAACATTCCAATTTTGTTGATGCACTTTCTCAACGATCTTCAATTGTTGAAGCACTTTCTCTTTAACCTTCAACCGTTGGAGCACTTTCTCTCCAACATTCCAATTTTATTAATGCACTTTCTCAACAACCTTCAATTGTTGAAGCACTTTCTCTTCTACCTTCACAATCATTGGAGCATTTTCTCTCCGACATTCCAATTTTGTTGATGCACTTTGTCATCAACCCTCAATTGTTGAAGTACTTTCTCTTTAACCTTCACAATCGTTGGAGCACTTTCTCTCCAACATTCCAACTTGTTGATGCACTTTCTCATCAACACCCATTTTTTTTTAACTCACTTCTCCGACTTCTAGAGAAGACAGTTCGTTCCTCTTGTGCATATTTTCTTGCACCTCTTTAAACTTGCAATAGTTTGTTAGTCCTTCTCAGCATGATTGTTTTTCATGCATATCATTAGCCCAATATTTTCCAACATCATCATCATTGGCCAGACGGGCGGCATATATGAGTCATAGCCGCCCGCCGGCAGCGGAAGCTCTTTGATTTTCTACTAGGATCGTCGAAGCTCTGATGCCAATTTGAAGAAAAATATTTTATTAATAGACTCTATGAATCTCTACAATATCTCTTATTCTCTCTTGTTTTCACTTGTTATGAAAATAGCTAGCGGCATCCCTATTTATAATAGTATAAAACCTACTTTAACTCAAAACAACAAAACCTATTCTTATATTAATTTGACTATAAATCCTAACTAGACATGAATTAAAATATCAAATCATAACCAATTTTGATTTCCTATAATTTTGAATTATTATTATTTCCAACACTGCTCAAATAAGTAAACATGCAAAAATCAACATTATAATCACGAGAATATAGGTATTATGGTTCCTAATTAACATTATACGGATGGGGCTCCTCTTCGTTTTCACTCTCTCCATTTTCCTCAAGTTCCTACTTGGATGAAAGACACATGTCATAGTTAATAATTAATGGTTGAGATATAATTGTCCAAATCAAGATCCTAACCATTGTTAGAATAACAAATATTTTCTTCATTTACTCTAGAAAAATTTGACAATCCCAAAATTCTAACTAAAACATTATCTCACCTATAAATTAACCCTAAATTCTTTTTTCTTTTCTATTTATTACGTGCTCTTCCTTTTTCTTTTCTTTTCTTTTTTGTACAGTTCTTCTTAATTTTCCCCCCTACATCCTTCTGGATATGTTCCCATATTTTTTTTATACTTCCTGGTGTAATTTTAATTCAAGAAAAGAAAATTTATAAGTCATTTATATGACACGTAATAAATAGGAAAGAAAGAAAATTTTAGGATTAATTTATAGGTGAGATAATGTTTTAGCTAGAATTTTGGGATTGTCAAATCTTTTTAGAGTAAATAAAGAAAATATTTGTTATTCTAACTATAGTTAGGACCTTGATTTGAGCAATTAGATCTCAATCATTAATTATTAACTATAACATGTGTCTTTCATTCAAATAGGAACTTGGGGAAAATGGAGAGGAGCCCCATCCACATTATACGTATATTACTTTAAAACATGCCTACACATGCGGAATATTAAAATATTCTACTAAACTGCATTATTTAATTGTTAGTAAAGCCTTCCTGTTATAGCAGGTAATACCTTTGATTAACTTTTCACCGGTTTCTTCTTAGATAATCTAATAGGTACTACACACAAAAACAAAAACGAAAAAAAAGGGACACAACAACTCATAATTGTAAAATATTGGAAAAGAAAGTACTACGTAATGGTATAACTCGTAACTAAAGAAAAACAACTTTAATGGGAGATTTAAGAAAGCTCCAAACCCACCGCTAGACATTTATACGTAATTACACTAATATATGTTGAGTAAATATTTCTATTTTAATCTGTGATAGAAGATAATAACTTGTCTTATTTTTCTGATCATTTTTTTTTGTTGTTTTTCACTGTGTGTTTGGTGTTTTTTTTTTTTTTTCTTTTTTCATTCAAATAGCTCGAACCTAAAACCTTTAATTACTTTTGGTGATTTATTTCAATTGATTCTACTTTTTATGAATGATTACAATTAGTTACCTCATGGGATTGTTATACCATCAGGGTGTAGATGTTAAATTTCTTAGAAATAAACTAAGAAATGTGAAATCCTGGATATGAAAGTACTAATAACAATAATAGTAATACAGTAACTAAACAAAAACTACTTTATTAATAGCAGAATTACGAAAGCTCCAAACCCACCGCTAGCCAACCTGTCCTATTATTTGTGAGGTCCCTTTCTCATCTTAACTCAACATCTTCTCATGTAGGGTCGATAGATAGCTATGTAGATCTTTCGATTAACTCCTCCCCCCACCCCACCTCTAATCAACAAAATTAATTGTAAAAATAATATTTTTTTTAAAAAGAACCTCCATTTTTTCTTCTACGTACCCTCTAGAGTAAGAGAGGGTACTATACTTAATAAGACTTTGACTTATGGGTTTATTTGTTACTCAATTTATCAATCTATCTCTCGTCCGCAACTTGCATTATCGTACAATAACTCCAGGTAATATAAATGGACGAAGACTCCCCCCTTTTAACCTAAAAGATATACTTATCATTTTGGGAGTTGGATTCCCTTCGTGACAAGTTACTGTTACTAAAGTATTTTTATGGCAATTGTCCCATTTACTACAAGCGTAATGAGCCAATCCCAACAACAACAAGATGACAACATCGATAACACCATTAAAGGAGATCCTCATCATAATCATGAGGATGATGATGATCATGAACATGACATGGTCATGCCTGGTTTTCGTTTCCATCCTACTGAGGAAGAACTTGTAGAGTTTTACCTTCGCCGTAAGGTTGAAGGCAAACGTTTTAATGTCGAACTCATCACTTTTCTTGATCTTTATCGCTATGACCCGTGGGAGCTTCCTGGTATATACTATTCATTTTTTCCTCTCTTTTTTTTTCTCTCTCAATTCCCAAATTCTTCCTTTCTCCATAATGGTACTAGTGTCGATCAGTTAGAGGTGAATTCAAAATTTAAATTTGATTAGTTCAATCTTTAAGGTTGTTAGACTGAATTCAGTGAACTTTTGTAATTATGACTTCATAATTAGGTATTTTCGTTGAAATTTTAGTGTTTTTTTCATAGATATATCTACATCCTATATCAAAACTGTTGGGTTTACACTTGTTGTACAAATTGCTTAATCAACTTTTCGGTGCTAGCTAGCACATAATTTGGATTATATTGAGTTTATGTGGGGGGTTTTTTTTTTTGTTTGGAAGTTTTATAACTTTATTTTCTTTGTTGGATTTAGCTTTGGCAGCAATTGGAGAGAAGGAATGGTATTTCTATGTGCCAAGAGATAGGAAGTACAGAAATGGGGATAGGCCTAATAGGGTCACAACTTCAGGTTATTGGAAAGCTACTGGAGCCGATAGAATGATTCGAAGTGAAAATTCGCGGTCGATTGGCCTGAAAAAGACATTGGTTTTCTACTCAGGCAAGGCTCCTAAAGGCATAAGAAGTAGCTGGATTATGAATGAATATCGTCTTCCACACCATGAGACTGAACGCCTACAAAAGGTACAGTCAATTCTCAAAACTTGCTCTAACTAAAATATGAGGAGCTTCAGAAATTCTTTCTTTTGTTTGATGGTTTTTTGGTGTTCTTGATTATAGCAAAGATGTCCATAAATATTTATCAAGCTTGACTATTGAACTTTCTGTTTATTTCGGAGAGGGAAGCTAAATAAATCTATATATGTTATAGTTCCAAATGGCTCATTAGAAAACCTAGTTATTAATTCATTCTCCTCCTCTTTGGGTTCTCATAGTTTCATAAAGGTCTAGATGCTTAGACACAGAAAGAAACTTAGATGATAAAGCAAAGATGAAAGCAGGCAATATATGAGGAAGAAAATTGTAAAGATCGAAGAAATGTGTTCTAGTTGATTGAGTTCTTAAATGCCAGTAAAAAAAGGCAGTACCAATTAAAACGCATGAAAGTTATAAATGAGGATTCATTTCACTGACCTCCTCCTCCTTTCTTTAAATTCACAAGCACAAGATGTCAAATTCCGATTGTTATACTCCATAAGATATTACACATCTCTTCTTTGTTTTTTCAGGCAGAAATTTCACTTTGTCGTGTCTATAAAAGAGCCGGAGTGGACGACCATCCATCTCTCCCACGATCACTTCTAACAACAAGGGCGTCATCATCTTCTTCTTCAAGAGGAACAACTTCCATCAAGAAACAACAAGTAGCACAACAAGATTCGTCATTAATCTCTCCATTGTTTGTAGGACAATCTTCCCAACAAATCGACGAAAAATTAAGTACTGAAACAAGTGCAAGCAGCACTAGCACTGATCACCATTACCATCATCATGTTGCTACATCACTTGGGCTCAATTCCCTTTCAAATTCTTACACTAACATCGCGTTAGACCCCATGGGGGGCGGTGTCACTTCAGCACTCACAACATCCACCTTGTCCTTGACACCTTTCACTTCATTGATATCATCAACAAATACTAGTGGTGTTATAGTGGATGATTTCCAGAAACTAATCAACTTAGAGCAGGCCGTCGCGTTTCATAATAACCAGCTCCATTTTCATAATCCCATTAACCATCCTGTTATTGCAGCCCAGCAATTTTCTCCATTATTATTGCAGCAGCCACAATTAGCATCACAACAGCCACAATCTTTACTGCTTCAAGGGTCGTCGGCTTTTTCGGACAGATTGTGGGAATGGAATATTAATCAAACAGATGCAAACTGCAAAGATCACTACCAAGCCAATAATCCGTTCAAGTAATCATTTCATCACTGAACTGAACATATATATATATATATTCATATAGATATCTTACTATATTGTCTACTGATATATTATTTTAGTTGTTGTATCATAAGTGAGGAGCAGTGATCAAAATAATGCAGTGCCTTTGTTAGGGTTTCGGGTAATTCTTGGTTAGAGTACTAGTATTATTTTAAGTGTTTGTAATTTCTCTAGTTACTTTCAGCAGTACTTGATTAAATTAGCTGCATGTGATGAGTCAGTTCTACTTTTCTAAGGAAAAGGTTAATCCATCTTCTTAGGGTTTTAAATTAACTTTTATGCTAATGTATCCAACTTTTTTTCTTTTTGTTTTTCTCAAGTAAAATGCCTTTTAGTGTGCAAGTTCCAGAAGCTATGTATGGGAGTATGACTTTAAACTTTTCAATAAGCAAGATGAAAAACCAGCTACTTACATCAAGAAATATTTTAGGTATCAAAACAATTTCCTGATGTCCCTTCATTATTCAGGTAGTTCACCAAAAATGATAACGAGGCAAAATACTCCCTCTCTCGTCCCAATTTATGTGATGCACTTTCGTTCTTTATTTGTCAAAGTGCATCACATAAATTGTGACAGAGGGTGATTTTCTATTGATGACAAAAAATAACTTTCATATCAATTGCTTGTGATGAAATTCTTACATCCCTTGTTACTTAAGAAATACGGGGAGAAAAAAAGCAAAAACAAAACAAAAGAGTTCAATCTCATGTTACACATTGAAGTTTTTGGAATGAAAATGGATGAACTCAGAAAGCAGTCTGTCAATAACACACTGTTATACATGAGAAATAATGATGTAATTATTTATTCACAAACGACTATGAAGAGACAAAGCTACAATAGCGAAAGGTTGGAAAAGGAGTTGGGCCATATAATTTCACAAGCCAACATCTAAACAGAAGACAAATGATTTGTATTAAGATTTGCCTCTATAGTTCTGGCAGTAACTAATCCATTACAAAGATTTCATTGTTTAGTAAAAAAATAAAATTTTTGCACGGATTGCCCTTCATACGGACTGGTCTTTTATTTTATTTTTCCTTGGTCCTTATTATTTAATGAAAATATCCAAATATACTTCGCTCGGCATAAATTCTGTAACATTTTTATCTTTGAAAATTAAACTTTTGTCTCGCTCGGCACAAGTTCCGTAGGAATTAGGCAGCATAAGTTATGTAGTATTTTGCAGATTATGTTGAGTCTTTTGAAAGTTTTGCCTTTTCCGGCATGACTTGTGTGGATGTGATGATACACATGCCGAAGTGCTAGCTAAACGCTAAGTCGCTAACTATGCAGAGCGAAATCTAAACTTATGCTTTTTTTTCAGATTATGTTGAATGTTAAAAGTTTTGTCTTGTTCGGCATAACTTGTGAGGAAGTTATGATACATATGCCGAAGCTAAATGATAACTATGCCGGCTTAAATTTAATTTATGTCACGCCAAAAGTGTTGAATGACCAAAATTAAAGACCACAAATTGAGGGGTAAAAATTAAAAAACCACCCCGAGATAGGAGCATTTGTGCGAATAACCCGTAAAAAACAGTATCAAAATTAAATTTCCCTGGTTGTATCCACAGCTATATTAATGCTTGGAATTATCTGTCCTATCAGTTAGCTTGAAAAGTTCTTTAGATATAGATTTATATTTGCACTGGTAGCTTTATTAACTCTGTCCGTTCACCTAATATCGTAGCTTGAGGAGACGAGGGAAAAATTACTTAATTATGTAATTTTGGCTGTGCAATTTAATTTGGAGAGGTCTAGGAGTAAGTGGTTTGTCTTGAATTTGGGCGGATAAGAAATAGCTTTAACGCTGCCCAAATTACTTGGGCTGAACGAATTGCCCTTATTTTGGAGTGTTATTTAATTTTTGTCCATTAAATTGGTAATCTTTAATTTTTGCCCTTCGTTAGAACCCCTTGGTTTCGGGTTCGAACTCCTGCTCAGTCAAAAAAATTTAAAAAAAATCGCACTGTAGAGTTTGAATTCGTAAGGCAGAGATTTGCATGCAAAACTCTACCTCAGGCAGAATTTTGCTACCTTCAGGCATGACAAAATTCTCCCTTAAGGCGAAGTTTTGCCTTATATTTGAAGGTAAAACTCTCCCTTAAGGCCTAACTTTGCTACAAAACTTTGCCTTGTGAAATTGTCTTTTTTTTTTATTTTTACTGAGCCGGGGTTCGAACTCCAAACTTCATGGTATTAAGCGAAAGAGACAAAAATTAAAGATTACCAATTTGAGGGACAAAAATTAAAGACCAGTGCATTTGAAGGACACTCCGCGCAAAAAAAAAAAAATGAAATGGTCATGATGAAAATGAGTTAGACAAGTATAATCCAACTTACGCACTCTTAGAAAGTTTAATTAATTTATTTATTTTCTTATAATTTGTGTAATTATCAAACAAAACTAATTTTGTTTTTCTCTTTTTTATTATACCTATATATAACATATCCAAAAAAAAAAAAATTATTTAAATATTTTAACAAGGTTTCTCACGGGTCAATTTAGATTACATTCTTAGCTCAAAT